>NW_006408884.1:513452-515293 GCF_000296735.1 Chrysochloris asiatica | reverse complement strand
TAAGATAAATATCAATGAATATATTGATACTATAGAGAAAGGCCATAGAAGAAACTGTCTACCATTAGATGCACCACTGTCTGTCAATTTGTCATATTGTGGTGGTTTGCATATGCTGTGATGCTGAAAGCTATGGCATAGGAACTTTAAATACCAGTAAGGTCAACCAGAGTGAGCTACTTCTGAATATTTAGTCACTGAAAACCTTATGAATAACAATGAAACACTGTTAGCACCAGAATATTGAATATTGAAACATGCTGAAAATCACCAAAATATTGCCAGAAGATGAATGCTAAGGGTTAGAAGGCACTCAAAAGACAACTGGGAAAGAGGTGACTCATCAAAGTAAAGTTGACTGTGATGACATGAATGCAGTAAAGCCTTTGGGACCTTCATTAGCTGATGGGGAACAACTCAAAATTAAGATAAGCAGCTCTAAGCATCCATTAATAATCAGAACATGGAATATAAGAAGTATGAATCTAAGAAATTTGGAAATTGCCAAAAAATTGGAATGCACAAACATTGATATACTAGACATTAGTGAGCTGCAATTAATAGCATTGGCCATTTTGAATCTATTGCATGGTTTGCTCTGCTGGGAATGACAAATTGAGGAGGAATGGCATAGCATTCATCATCAAAAAGAAGATATCAAGATCGGTCTTGGAGTACAATGCTATCTGTGAAAGGATAATATCCATGTGCCTACAAGGAAGACCAGTTCATACCACTATTATTCATATTTATTCTCCAACCAATAAAACCAGTGAAGATGAAATAGAAGAATTCTACCAACTTCTTCAATCTGAAATTGATCAAACATGCAGTCAAGATGTATTGATCATTACTGGTGATTGGAATGCAAAGGTTGGGAGCAAAGAGGAAGGATCAGTAGTTAGAAAATATGGCCTTGGTGGTAGAAATTGTCCTGGAAATTGTATGATGGAATTTTGTAAGACCATTGACGTCTTCATTGCAAATACTTTTTTTAGACGAAATAGAAGACATCTGTACACATGGACCTCACTAGATGGAATACACAGAAACCAAATTGACTACTTATGTGGAATTAGACAATTAAAAAGCTCCATATCAATAGTCAAAATAAGGCCAGAGGCAGTTTGTGGATTAGAGCATCAATTGCTCATATGCAAGTACGAGCTGAAGCTGAATAAAATGAAAATGAAACCACAAGAGACAAATGTGACCTTGAACACATCCTACCTGAATTTAGAGATGATCTCAAGAATATATTTGGTGCATTAGATACTAATGACTAAAGACCAGAGGAATTGTGGGATGACATCAAAAACATCATACAGGAAGAAAGCAAAAGGTCATTAAGAAGACAAGAAAAAAGAAAGTTAACAAAATGGATGTCAGAAGACACTCTGAAACTTAATTTCCAGTGTAGAGGTGCTAAGGCAAATAGAACAAAGGATAGAACAAAAGGGCTGAATAGAAAACTTCAAAAGGCAGCTTGAGAAGAAAAAGTCAAATATTATAATGAAATGTGCAAAGACCTAGAATTAGAAAACTTAAAGGGAAGAACATACTCAGCATTCTCGAAGCTAAGGGAACTGAATAAAAAATTAAATCCTTGATTTGCAATATTGAAGGATTTTATGAGCAAAATATTGAATGATATAGAAAGATTGGATTCAAATATAAGTGAGATGATTTTAAATTAATCTTTGTCATGGTGATGAGATGCACATCCTAGAGAGATATAGGAGTTCAGAAGGAAATAGACTAAATTTTATGTGAGAAATATATACATATACATTAACTTGGTGGAATAATGGAAATAAAATGTAATGGAATGTTTCCACTAA
>NW_006408884.1:510314-512866 GCF_000296735.1 Chrysochloris asiatica | reverse complement strand
CAGTATATAATATACTGTAAATACACATATGTATATATTTAAGTAAATTGTTATATAAATTCCTAAGAAAATACATAGACTATTGTGCTCATCAAAATGTCCCCTTCAGTTTGTAATGAACGAAATGATCTCTTAATATTGACAAAAGATTAATTTTCTCACTAGAAAAGTACAGAATTGTCAGCTATATCATGATAAATTCCTCTTTGCTACAGTTTATAAAAGTCCTTTATCTGACTAAACATAACTCTTAAATATTGATTCAGAATCAATTTGCTCTTAATTCCAGGAACATAAGTCATTTTACTTCATGAATGTATTCCCTGATTGAAGTTTGCTGTGCAAAGCTCCTATTCCAATGAGATTGTAGATATTTTCTTCTTTTTTAAATTTGAGAAGCAGTGACCTTAAAACCAACCAACCAAACAAACAAACAAAAAACTAAATTTATTCCCTGTGATAGTTTTAGTTATTTCATGCATATGAATTTTCAAACCTAACTTTTCAAAAATTCTCTGCTACTGTTTCACTCCAGTTTTCAATAAGGATTCAGTACCAATGGGATGATAAAAGTACTTGGTTAATAGCTTTTTATTTCAAGCAATAAATTTTTCCATACAATGGCTAATAGAGTGAAATCTCAATCTTCTTTTCCATTTGGGTTTCAAATTATAATTCTGCAATCAGTTAGTAGAGCAAAATTATTAAATAAAGCATAAGTAAGACATTTGTACCGGCAAAATAATTCAAAGGGGATTTGTTAGAGATACTCTCTGGCACAACTTATTACTGCAAACTTGAGAAAGTGATTTATTCTCATCCAACATGCATGCAATTCACTTTCTATTACAACTGCCATCTCTTAAGGCATTAGTCTGTGTTTCCAGGACTTGTAGCATATTTTACCTCAAAGATACTTGAATGTGGCCCTGTTGGTCTAGAAAACACTTTTTCCCCATCTTAACCTGAAGCAATAAATTGCTTTATTTCCATTTTCACACTAAAAAGTTACAATTGCAGTCACATTTTTTTTTTTTTTTTTTCAAATTCCAGTGTTTATCAGTTGTTGTTGTTAAGCAGTCCTGGTGTGGCACCATAGGATAAGCACTCAATCTCAAGAGCAGTTTGAATTTCAGGGTAGCTGTTCAAATTCACCACCCACTCCTCTGAAACCCTATACAGGGCCATGATGAGTTGGAAATGACTGAACAACATTTAAAAACAACAACATAGGGTTTTCAAGGAGTAGCTGTTAAGTTTGAACCACTGACTCTGTGGTTGAAACCCATCTTGCTTTGGAGTGTTTATCCTACAAAGCCTTGGGAGAAAGTCAGAGAAAATCTGCTTCCGTGGTTGCCTGGGCAAAAACCACATTGGTGAGGCGGGGCTTGATAGCGGCTAGGGTGAAGGTGTAGTGAAGGTCACAGTCAACAATAACTCGGAATTTCAGGCAAGAAAGAGGCAGAACGGGGCTCCAAGGCTTGGACCCACAGAGATAGGAATAGTTTAAAGGTTTGAGAACTTATAGCCTGTGGAATTTGGAGCTGAGGTGGGAAATCGCTTCCTATTGAATCTGCCGGACAGGCAGGGAAGAAATAGGAGCCACAGAGACACTGCAGAGGCACGCCGTGGGAACCTTGGAAAAGAAAGAGGAAAAGGTGCACAGTATACTCTGCCAATTTTGTGTAGGTCCGATTTTATTTTTTTCTTTGATGTAGGGTAATAGGTGCGCTCACGGTTTGCCCACCTACATTTGGTGAATAGAGGTAGGGGCTTAGCCTAGTGGCCAAGACCCACCCCCACCGCTGGCAGTTTCCTCTGCCAGGAACTCACACACCCTCAGTCCAAGCTGAGACGCATATTTGGTCGGCCTTTTTGCACTAGGTTGAGAGGGTCCTGGTGTAGCTCTGTGGGTTAAGGCACCACACTCCGGATGTGCGTTCCATTTGGTCTGCTTTCTCTCACTGGTTGGAGAGGCGTCCTGGCGAAGCGTGACCAGTTAAGGTGCCACTGTAAAGCCTTTTGAACTGCAAGGTCGGGAGACACCCACCGATGTGAGTTCTCTTTGGTCGGCCTTTTCTCACTGGTTTGAAAGGCTTCCCGGCATAGCGCGGCAGGTTAAGGTGCCACGGTAAAGCCTTTTGAACTGTAAAGTCGGTGGTTCAAGCTCACCAGCCGCTCCTTGAAGACCCTATACGGGAGACGTGGATGTGCATGATATTTGGTTGGCTTTTTTTTTTTTTTTATGCTGGTTTGAGAGGTGTCCTGGCATAGCGCTGTAGGTTTGAATGGCGTCCTGGCATAGCGCTGTGGGTTAAGGCACCACTGCAAAGCCTTTATAACTGCAAGGTTGGTGGTTCAAGCTAACCAGCTGCTCCTCAGAAACTCTATACGGGGGACGCGGATGTGTGTCCTATTTGTCTGTCTTTTATTTCCTTCTTCACTGGTTTGAGAGGAGCCCCAGCATTGCACTGTGGGTTGAGGTGCCACACTGCAAAGCCTTCTGAACTGCAGGATTGGTGTTTCAGGCTCACCAGCCGCTCCTCGGAGCC
>NW_006408884.1:492458-503004 GCF_000296735.1 Chrysochloris asiatica | reverse complement strand
GGAAGTGTAGGGGGTGGATTTCTGGAATATACCCTTTGGGTGGTTGATGATGCATGGAGGGAATTGGAACCATGGCAGTGAGATGATATATGATGGAATAAATGTCAAACTGAAGTTCCCCCATGTAAACGATCATATAATTCACAATAAAACATAAAAAAAAAAAAAAAATCACATTGGTGAAACAAGATGACTGGTATGGGGGCCAAGTACTCTTAGATCCACCTTGACAGAGGCCCAGGGATTCTGAAGTGAAGCTGCAGAATAATGCATTTGACCTCAAGATTGAGTTGAACTTCAAGATAGAGAGTTTAAACCAACCAGTTGCTCTTTGGAAACCCAATACAGGGTCTTTAGAGTCAAAACACTTATGGAAGCAACAATCAAAAAAATCAAACAACATATTGGATTAGGCAAATCGGCTGTACAAGAACTTTCTAAATTGTTGAAGAGCAAAGACGGCAGCTTGAAGATTAAAGTGCGCCTGACCCAAGCCGTGGTATTTTTAATAGCCTTATATGCATGCAAAAGATGGACAGTGCATAAGGAAAACCCTAGAAGAATTGATATGTTTGTGTTTTTGTGTTGGGGGAAAATATTGAAAGTATCATGGGCTGCCAAAAGAACAAACAGATCTGTGTTGGAAGAAGTCCAGCCAGAGTACTCTTTGGAGGCCAGAATGCCCAAACTTTGTCTCTCATACTTCAGACATATTGTCAGGAGGGACCAGTCACTGTAGAAGAATATCATGTTTGGTAAGGTGGATGGTCAGAGAAAAAAAGGAAGAACCCCCAGTGAGCTGGATTGGCAAAATGGCAGCATCAGTGGGCTCAAGTGTGGGAACAATTGTGAGATTGCCCTAGGACCAGGCAGTGTTTCATTCTGTTGTGCATAGGGTTGCTATGAGTTGGTTCCAACTCAGTGGCACCTAACAACACCAACAATGAGTCAAAACTGACTTAACATCAGCCAGAGGCCCAAGCCCATATGCATATGAATAGGGAAACCACAGAGGTAGAGAAGAGAAGATTGAAACTTGAGTATTTTAAAAGGATTTTGTATTTAAGGCTATGTGTTATCTGACTATACTATGAATATTGATTTATCTCACATGTTAATTGCCATGGAATTGGTTCCACTCATTGAGTAATGCTGCATAGGACTTTCAAGGAATGCCTGGTGGGTTTCCACAGCCAATGTTATGGTTAGTATTCCAGTTCTACTCCTATAGTATCACACCGGTAATTATAAATGTGTGTTTGATTAACTTTAGACTGAGGAAATTGGTAGAGTTCTTAAATTTCATCATCATTGGCTTTAATAGTTGTTGCATAAGTTTAAATAATAGTGGTATTAACTTTCCTTCCTTGTGTCTGTGTGTAGATATTTTATTATCACAGATAGCATTATACTTCAAGATAGATCTTGAAAAAAAAATTTTTTTTTCTGGCAATGGTAATGAATGTAACATTATTCCCTTTAACTTGACATTACTAGTACAGTAAACCATATAATTGTCAGATTCAAAATGGCCTACACCACTCCATCTCAACTCACAAATGCCAAACATATAAATCTTTATGCTGATTTTTACAATTTTAATGCTTCTAATTTTCTAGATTCATACTTCATGCTTTCCATGTTCTGATTGCAAATAGATGTTTGCAACTGTTTCTTCTCATTTTGAGCTGCACCCCAGCAGCAAATGAAGGTCCTGAAATCTTTGCTCCCTTCATGTTGTTTTGGTTAACTCCACTTTGAGAAAGCAACTCTACCTCAGTCTTATTTTGAGTGAATTCCAACCTGAGGGCTCATGTTCTGGCACTGTGTCTGACAATGATCTGCTACTATACATAATGCTTTCATGTTCTGACACTGTATCTGACAATGTGTAGCAGCTATTCATAAGTTTTTCCATGTCTTCTTTAAAAGTAGCATGTATTTCCTTCTTCCTAACCTGTCTTATTGGAAATCTCTGCTGAAATCTGTCTACCAAGGGCGAGTCTACTGGTATTTAAAATATTGGTGGAAGAACTTCCAGCATCACAACAGCATGTAGAGTAGACTAACTGGTAAACAAGTGATGGTCCTTGTTTTATTGTTGTTAGGAACCATCGAGTCAGTACCAACCCAAAGCAACACTATACACAGCAGAAAGAAACACTGCCCGAGCCTGGGCCAGACTCACTACTGTTGCGATGCTTGAGTCCATCTATGCTGCCACTTGGCCAATCCATCTTGTTGGGAGTCTTCCTCTTTTTCTCTGATCCTCCACCTTACCAAACACGATATCATTCTTCAGTGACTGGTCCCTCCTGACAATATGACCAAAATATGAGAGACGAAGTTTGGCCATCTTGGCCTCTAAGGAGCACTCTGGCTGTACTTCTTCCAAAATGGATCTATTGGGGTTTTTTGGCAGCCCATGGTACTTTCAATATTCTTCTCCAACATCATAATTCAAAGGCATCAATTCTTCTAGGGTCTTCCTTATTCATTCTCCACTTTTGCATGCATATGAGGTTATTGAAAATGCCATAGCTTGGATCAGGCACACCTTAGTCCTCAAGCTGACATCTTTGTTCTTCAACACATTAAAAAGGTCTTTTGCATCAGATTTGCCTAATGCAATACTTCGTGCAATACATCATTTGCTCTCTTGACTGATGCTTCTGTGAGTGCTGATAGTTGATCCACAAAGAATGAAGTCCTTGGCAACTTCAATCTTTTCTCCATTGATAAGAATGTTGTTTATTGGTCCAATGGTGAGGATTTTTGTTTTCTTTACTTTGAGATGCAATCCATATAGAAGGCTATGCTCTTTAATCTTCATAAGTAAATGTTTCAAGTCCTCTTCACTTTCAGCGATCAAGGTGTATCATCTGCATATCACAGGTTGTTAAGCAGTCTTCCTCCAATCCTGATGCCACATTTTTCTTCATAGAACCCACTTTCTCAGATTATTTGCTCAGCATACAGTTTGAATAAATACAACCTTGTCGCACTCCTTTTTCAATTTTAAAACATTCCGAGTTCCTATGTTCTGTTCAAACAACTGCCTCTTGATCCAGGTACATATTCCTCATGAGCACAATTAAGTATTCTGGAATATTCATACTTCTCAATACTGTCCATAGCTTTTCATGATCCACACAATCAAAAGCCTTTGTGTAGTCAATAAAGCACAGGTAAACATCTTTCTGATAGTCTTTGTTTTCAGCCAAGATCCATTGGACAACAGCAATGATATCCCTCATTCCACTGACTCTTCTGAATCTGGCTTGAACCTCTGGAAGTTTTCTGTCAATGTATGATTGTAGCTGTTTCTGTATTACCTTTAGCAAAACTTTACTCGCATGGGCTATCAAAGAGACTGTCTGATGATTTCTGCATTCCATTGGATCACCTCTCTTTGGAATGGACACAAATATGGATCTCTTCCAATTATTCAGCCAGATAGTTGTCTTCCAAAATTCTTGGCAGAGATGAGTGAGTGCCTCCTATACCACTTCACTTTCTTGAAAGATTTCAATTTTTATTCCATTAAATTCTGGTGCCTTGTTCTTTGCAAATTCCTTCAATGCACCTTGGACATCCTCCTTCAGTATCATTGGCTCTTGATTATATGCTACCTCTTGAAAGTGTTAAACATTAACCATTTCCTTTTGGTACAGTAACTTTGTGTATTCCTTCCATGTTCTCTTGATGCTTTCTGCATCATTCAATAATTTTCCCAGGCAATCTTTCAATAACGAAAGTTGAGGCTTGATTTTTTTTTTACTTCAGTTCCCCAAGCTTGAGAAATGCTGAGCGTGTTCTTCCTTTTTAGTTTTGTGATTCCAGATCTTTGCACAGTTTGTTGTAATATTTGGCTTTATTATTTCTATACTGACAAAAGGAGGAATCTGTTTGTGACAAAGGCAATAAAACCCAAGCCCAAACCAATGGCCACTGAGTTGATTGACGCTCACAGTGATACCATAGGACAGGGTAAAATTGTTGCATTGGTTTTCCAAGGCTATAAGTATTTGTGGAAGGCAACATCCATATCTGTCTTGGAGCAGCTGATGAGTTCGACCCACCTGCTTTTTTGTTTATTGTTTATTATCTTGTTTATGTGGAATATTAATACTCTTCATTTTATTTCACTAATATTTAATAAAATCCTGTTATCATTTCTGTTATTGCTTACTGGAATAATTGATTTATACAGACTTTCTTTTCTTTAAATTAGGAATATTTAACTTTAATTTAGGAATATTTAGAGTAGTTTCAATTTTATTTTCCTGTACAATACAGAAATGAGAATGTTCACAACAGTTTTCAAATTGTTTTTGTTTGCATTATTATCTACTAACTCTTGGGATATGTTTATTTAATGAAATACAACAATTATTTGCCATTATCTTTTTCAATTATAGCTTCATATTGAATTAGTTTGTTTCTGTGACTATGGTTGTATCTACTGAAATCTGAAGTGGTTGGTTGGTTATTGTATTGGTTCTGATGAATAGGGAACGTGAATATGGTTTCCTAGGATATATATCTTCACAGGAGCAAAAAGTCTTATCTTTCTCCCATGGAGCTGCTGGTGGATTTGAAATTCTCACCTTATGGTTAACAGGCCAATACACTCACTAAGTCACAAGGACTCTTTAATTAACATCATAGAAGTGAGAAATTATAATATAGGATAATTATATCAGATGAAAACATTATCACACCATATAAAATTAGGGGGTGATTGCATTATATCTGAACTGAAATGATCCTTTTATCATGAGTATTCTTTTAGTTTTCTCTTTTGTCCCTTCTTCCTTTTTACTTTTTTAACTTCTGGATTACCATTGTTCTGTTTGACTCATTCCTAATTAAACATTGCTTTTCCAAAATAGCTTCTTGTCATCTATACCTCATGCAACTTCACATTTGAAGTGCTTCAAAAGCTCAGGATCTTGTGATGGACTAGGACATATACTCACATAACTCAAGTTCTATAGGACAAGGATTGGTGGCTTCAAAGCCACCAGTCATTCCTCAAACACAATATATAGGCTTGTTATTCGTCATGTTGAGATGGGATACAGATGTTCATTTCCTTTAGTTATAATTTATAACCAAACAAAAAGAAACCCACTGACATTGAGTTGGTTTAACTCAGTGAGCCTATGTAACATTTCTGAGATTACATTTTGATGGGAGCAGACAGTCCCATCTTTCTTGCAAAGAGCAGATTGTGGGTTGAAACTACCTTGTTGTTAGCAAACCAATGTCTAACCCATGTCATCAATAGGGCTTTGTAGAAAGAAGGCAAATTACTGCTGTGGTTGAGATCTATATAATCTCTTCTGTACCTCAGTCATTTATAACTGCACCTCAGTAGTTTATAAAGTGTAAAACTAATTTAGAAGTAGCATTCTAGTGATTGTCCTGTCACCATGGCTAATGGTAACATCGATCATTTCAATGTTCATGAACTTTAATTAGGGAACAAATATGATTATTGTGATTAAAAACAATGATCTTTTAAAATTGTATTTTTCTTCTGAATGAACAATAATGTAAACTAGAAATTCAAATTAGATGGCTTGGAGTGAAGATTTTGCCTATTTATGTGATCACTGATATTCTCTTATCATCAGGAGTAGTCTTCACTGATCTGTTAGACATTTTTAATTTCAAAACAAATGATTGAAAGTATCAATAAAGACTTAGAGACAAAAGAGGTGGGTAAGGGAACTGTGGAGTGTAAGTGAAGTGTAGCAATTAAATAGATTGGTCTGGATAGACATCATTTAGAACTCTCATATAAAATCTTCAGAAAGGGCACTCCACATCATAGGAATTCAGAAAATGTAAGCTTTTTGTTACTATAAAAGGGACGGGACGCTTCACTTGAAAAAAACATATAAAGTACTTTAGAAATTGATGTATACAGTTTTCCAGGCTTAAAAAAATATATTTTGCTTCCTTTTATTTCAACTTTCTTTAAGAAACTTCAAATAAAATATAGTAAAGGTAAAGAAATTGTGGAATGGGAAAAAGGAAGGACTAACCTGAAATCTTGATAACTCCTGGGGAGCAGTTCAGATGTAAATGGATGAATTTCCTTCTCAGTGGAAGCAATTAATCTGCTTCTCACTCTTAACTCATTTTTTATCCCATGCAGTGGTGTAACTAGAGTTTTAGCAACTCAACTCCTGGTGTCACTGCCCTTCCCCCTTCTTTCTGCAGCATATCATAGAGAATCCTTAGTAATGTTAATTTTCAAATTTATTCATAGAGTAACATATGACAAATATAGTAAATTGCTTAAATATAATGTTTCTTAAATGGATGCTAAAGCAGCTCTAAGAATCACTAAGGAGCCAAAATTGGTCATATGTTAGACATCTAACCACAGATTAGCTCTCTGAATCCACCAGCCAGTTCTCAGGAGAAAGAGGAGGCTTTCTGCTCCCATAAAGATTTTCAGCCTCAGAAACTCTAGGGTCACAATAAGCTGGAATCCACTCAATGGCAGTGGGTTTGAATGGAGCTTCGTGGGATGCTGTAGGATAGGCATTGTGCTATTAAACGAAAGGTGGGAAATTCAAACTCACTAGTGGTTACTCAGGAGAAATATGAGGCTTTCTGCTTGCATTAAGGTTTACAGTGTCAGGAATCCTATATAAAGTGGATAAGAATCAGAATCACCTCAATGGCAGGGTGGTGGGGTGGTGGTTATGGTGGTGATATTAATGAAAAAACTGTTTTATCAAATCTTTCTACATTGGATTACAATGTTATTCATTACATCATTAATAACTGATGGGAAGTCTTCTTTTGATTTTTCTGCTTTTCTTTAAAGTACAAAGTTATTAATATACTTTCACAAATATTTATTATACAATATTGTAGCTAAAAAGTCAGAAGTTCAAAGACTACAACCTTCACGGTGGGTTCCACCACAATTTAAAGAGGACTCAAATCATCCCCACTGGACTAATAAATAACATCATGACAAATGGAGAAAAGTTTCATGTTGTCAAATATTTCACTTTGCTTGTATTCAACTTGCAAAAAGTTTCAAAAGATCATAAAACATAAAAAAAAAAAAAAAAAAATGTGCACACTGCTTCCACCTGATAAGAGTTTTATGTTTTTAGAGTCAGACATGTTACTGTTGTTGTGTACCATGCAGTCAACTAATAGACTCTTAAAAACTCTGCATGACAGCATAAGATTGCTCCATAGGGTTTCCTAAGCAGTAATCTTTATGGTGAAGAGCAAAGATGTCAGTTTGAGGACTAAGGTGCACCAAGCTATTTATGGTATTATCAATAACTTCATATGCATGTGAAATAAGGAAGACCATAGAATAATTGATGCATTTGAGTTATGGTGTTGCAGGAAAATACTGAAAGTACCATGGACTGCCAAAAGAGCAAACAGATCTGTGTTGGAAGAAGTACAGCCAGAGTGTTCCTTGCAAGCCAGGAGAGCCAGACTTTGTCTCTCTCTACTTCGGACATATTGTCAGGAGGGACCAGTCACTGGAGAAGAATATCATGTCTGGTAAAGTGGAGCATCAGAGAAAAAGAGGAAACCCCCAATGAGATGGACTGGCAAAGTGAGCCATCATTGGACTCAAGTGTGGCAACATTTGTGAGGTTGGCCCAGGACCTGGCAGTGTTTTGTTGTGCATAGGGTCACTATGAGTTGATACAGACTCATTGGCACCTAACAACAATAACAATCTTTATGCCAGGTTCTTTATCCATCCTAATGTCTAGTGGATTTTACCTGCTGATCTTCAGATTAGCTGCCAAGCACTTACCAATTATGTCATCAGCCCTCCACTTTCAGACATATGAGGATGAAGATGAAAAGCAGGGCAGCAGATCCCAGATATACTTCCCAATATCACCTGATGTGAATCCCTTCATTTACATACAAATCAGGAGAGGAAGGTCCAGATGTTCATTTTATCTTGCAACCCAAAGATTTAATTATACTAAAACTCGCCTTTTATCACTGATAATTTTCCACCTGAAATTGGAATACATTCGTTTTGGTAAAGAAAACATTCTTATCATTATGTATCCTTTCCATAAATGCTGTGCATGATAAAAAAAAGAGATAACTTAATTCAAAGATTAAAACAATTGTAGCAACATAGATTATAATGTCATATAAAGGGAGCATCATGATGTCATTTTTAGAATTGTGTGTGCATTTCTGGGAGACTTAGAAATATGTTTTACTGCCGTTATGTTTCCTTATTGTATTGCTTCAATCAAAAGCACATTGCAGGGTTAACAGTTTTTAAAGTGACTCATAATTTTGTGCACATCTCTGCCATTTTATTAGAATCTGTATTCTGTTTAAGGTTTAATTTTAAAAATAATTGCCTCTTATTAAAATCTCCCACATTACATTATTGCTGGTCATGCAGAAAATTACTTTGCTGCAGGAAACAAAACCATCCAACATAATCTTTCTCCTTATAGTAGAGGAGATAATTGGATTAATCACAAGTCAAAATCTGGGATGTAGAATGCTTTGTTGGCTAAACTGAGCCCTGCCTGTCTTTTAGAGATGATAGATAATAGAGTCTTAACTATGCTAGATAATCAACTACAACTAGTTCCGATTATAATGAATAATATTTTTAAAACATTAAAATCCATTAATTATATGCTGAATTTGGGGAGAAGTTATGTTGGTGCCTTCAGGGACTATTTGCCTTGTTAAACTGTCATCATTTATTCATGCCTACTTAGGCAATATCCCCTTAGCTTACCTGATAATATTTTGTAAACATTAGAAACACTTGATAAGTAAAAGATTCCATATGTGAAGCTTTCAAAGAATACTCCTATTGCAGCGCTCTATTGTAAAGAGGTCTGGGTGTGGTGATCTGGGTTAATGCGCTGGACTGCAAAGTGGGTTTGAACCACAAGGTCAGAAATTCAATCTCACCAGCTGCTCCTTGAAAACCATACACAGGGGCAGTTTGAGTTGGAACAAATTCAACGACACTTAACAGCAACATTCTAAGGAAGGAGTTCTGGTGTGGCCCTGTATGTTAATATGCTGGATTGAAAAGTTGGTGTCAACTGCAAGTTATGTGTTTCAAATTCACCAGTTGCTCCTTGAAAATCCCATACGGGATTACTGTGGTTTGGAGCCAACTCAATGGCACTTAACAACGACATTGGATTCTACTGCTTCCCAACGGTTTTACTAATTAGAGCTTGTATTCTTCTCCTTTAAGTATTGTTATTGTTGTTAGGTACCATTGAGTCAGTACCCACTCATAGTGACCTTATGAACAGCATAATGGAATACTACCCAATCCTGGGTCAAACTCATTGCCACGCTTGAGACCATTGATGCTGCAACTTTGCCAATTAATCTTGCAGGGGATCTTCCTCTTTTTCTCTGACCTTCAAACTTACCAAACATGATATCCTTCTTCAGAGACTGGTCCCTCCTGACAATATGTCCGTAGACATATTGTTTGGCCATCGTGGCCTCCAAGGAGCATGCTGGGTGCACTTCTTCCAACACAGATCTGTTGGTTCTTTTGGCAGCCCAAGGAAGTTTCAATATTCTCCTCCAACACCATATCACAAAAGCATCAAAGATACTATGGGCTTCCTTATTTACTGTTCAGCTTTTGCAAGCATATGAAGTTATTGAAAATACCATGGCTTGTGTCAAGAACACCTTAGACTTAAGCTGACATTTTTGTTCTTCAACACTTTAAAAAGGTATTGTGAAGCTGATTTGCCTAATGCAATACCTCATTTGATTTCTTGACTGCTGCTTCCGTGAGTGTTGATAGTTGAACCAAGAAGAATGAAGTCCTTGACAACTTCAATCTTTTCTCCGTTGATAATAATGTTGTTTATTGGTCCAGAGGTAAGGATTTTTGTTTTCTTGACATTGAGATGTAATCCATATCGAAGGCTGTGCTCTTTTATCTTCATCAGTAAATGTTTTAAGTCTTTTTCACTTTCAGCAAGCAAGGTTGTATCATCTGCATATCACAAGTTGTTAATGAGACTTCTTCCAATTCTGATGCGACATTTTTCTTCATATAACTCAGCATCTTAGGTGATTTGCTCAGCATACAGGTTGAGTAAGTATTGTGAAAGAATACAACCTTATTGTACACCTTTCTCAACTTTAAACCATTCAATGTTTCCGTGTTCTGTTTCAACAAATGCCTCTAGGTCCATGTTCAGATTCCTCATGAGCACAGTTAAGTGTTCCGGAATACTGATACTTCACAATATTGTTCACAGCTTGTCATGATACACACAATTAAAAGTCTTTGATCTGATTCCAGATCTTTACAAATATTGTTACAATATTTGGCTTTTATCTTCTCAAGCTGATCTTTTAAATTTTCAGTTAAACTCTTGTACCTCCTCATTTCTTCCATTTGATTTAGTATCTCTACACTGGAGAGCAAGTTGCAGTGTCTCTTCTGACATCCATTTTGATCTTTTCCTTCTTTCTTGTCTTCTTAATGACTTTTTGCTTTCTTCCTGTA
>NW_006408884.1:491257-492358 GCF_000296735.1 Chrysochloris asiatica | reverse complement strand
CACCAAGACATATCATAGTCAAGCTCTCCAAACTCAAAGACAAGGAGACACTCCTGAAAGCAGCAAGAGAAAACAGAAGGGTCACATACAAAGGCAAACAAGTCAGACTAAGTGCAGACCTCTCAGCAGGAACCATGCAAGCGAGAAAGCAATGGGGAGACACATATAAAACCCTGCAAGAAAAAAAACTGCCAACCAAGAATCCTTTATCCAGCAAAGCTATCAATCAAATATGAGGGTGTAATCAAAACATTCCAGGATAAACAGGAGCTATGGGACTTCACCAAAGCCAACCCTGCGCTACAAAACATCCTAAAGGGAGTTCTGTGATTGACATACGTGGCAGCACCTCCCTGAATTAAGTCAACAGAAAGAAGAAATGTTAACAAATCAAAACTATAAGACCAAATTCAGAGACTCTGGGAAGGCAGGCTATGATCTAAACAAGTACAATGCAAAAGAAGGGGAACACGGAGGATCAGAGATACAGACAACGACAAGGTCAGGTAGATTACAGAATAAAATAGACTGCACTAAATGGACAGAGAAGTCAATGGACCATAAGACAACCTCAAAGAAAATTAATACTTCACAGCATACCAAGAGAATGAGAATCCAAGAAGAATATGAAAACATTAAAACTATTAGGAAACAAACGCACAAGAAAGTACACACAAATCATGAATTCAACAGAGAAAGACAAACAGAACAAAGAAGCAACAACACCACAAAAAACAATTATAATGACAAGAAATAATCAATACCTATCGATAATTACACTGAACGTAAATGGATTGAATGCACCTGTTAAGAGACGGAGGATAGCAGAATGGATAAGAAAACAAGATCCTTCAATATGCTGTCTACAAGAGACACATCTCACACACAGCAACAGAAACAGATTAAAAGTGAAAGGTTGGGAAAAATATACCAAGCTAATTACAATAAAAAGCTAACAGGAGTGGCAGTGCTAATCTCGGATAAAATAAACTTAAAGGCAAAAGCCAGCATAAGACATAAAGAAGGACATTATCTCATGATTAAAGGGACAATCAAACTAAATGATATAACCATATTAAATATCTATGCTCCCAATGAAAG
>NW_006408884.1:485464-487849 GCF_000296735.1 Chrysochloris asiatica | reverse complement strand
CAAGTTGCAGTGTCTCTTCTGACATCCATTTTGATCTTTTCCTTCTTTCTTGTCTTCTTAATGACTTTTTGCTTTCTTCCTGTATAATGTTCCTGATGTCATCCCACACCTCTTCTGGTCTTCGGTCTTTAGTGTTTAATATATCAAATATGTTCTTCAGAAGATCTCTAAATTCAGGTTGGATATATTCAAAGTCATATTTTAGCTCTCATGGACTTATTTTCATTTTCTTCAGCTTCAGTCTGGATTTGCCTATGAGCTATTGATGGTCTGTTCCACAATCTGTTCCTGGCCTTATTGTGACTAATGATATGGAGTTTTTCCATCATCTCTTTTTGCAGAAGAATGCAATTTGATTTCTATGTATTCCATCTGTTGAGTTCCATGTGTTTATTCATCTCTTATGCTGTCTAAAGAAGGTATTTGAAATGAGCAAATCATTGATTTTGCAGAATTCTATCATGCGATCTCCAGCAAAATTTGTATCACCAGGGCCATATTTTCCAACTTCTGATCATTCCTTTTGCTCCCAGCCTTACATTCCAATCACCACTAATTATCAATACATCTTGATTACATGTTTGATCAATTTCAGATTGAAGAAGTTAGTAGAATTTTTCTATTTCATACTCACTGGCTTTAGTGATTGGTGTATAAATTTGAATAATATTGGTATTAACTTTTCTTTCCTGTAGGCGCATGGATATTATCGTATCACAGAAAGTGTTGTACTTCATGTCTGATCTTGATATGTTCTTTATGACAATGAATGTGACACCATTCCTCTTCAATTTGTCGTTCTCGGAATAGTAAACTATGTAGTTGTCACATTCAAAATGGCTAATATCAGTCCATTTCAGCTCACTAATGCCTAAGATACCAATGTTTATGTGTTCCATTTCATTTTCGACAATTTCTAATTTTCCTAGATTCATACTTTGTACATTCCATGTTCTGATTGTTAATGGATGTTTACAGCTGTTTCTCTTCATTTTCAGTTGTGTCCCATCAGCAAATGAAGGCCTTGCTGGCATTTCTCACACGGGCTTTACTTCATATGTGTCATCATGGTCAACTCTACTTTGAGGAGGCAGCTTTTCCCCAGCCACAGTTTGAATAACTTCCAACCTGAGGGACTCATTTTCCATCAAGATATCTGACAGTGTTTCTCTGTTATTTATAATTTTTATAATGCCTAAATATTTGGAAGTAATTGTCACTCCCTCTTTCTAGTATGTCTTCAGCTGGAAGCTCATCTGAAACCTGTCCACCATGGGTGACCCTGCTGGTATTTAAAATACCAGTGAATTCACTTCCAGAATCACACCAACTCACAAGCCACTACAGTATGAGAAAGTAACATAAGAGTGGGTGGCATTAGGCATAATGATTGCTAAAATACACCCCTTAAACCAATGCATTTATGTTTTTTTAAGAATATAATAAAATTAGGATTTGTAACCAAACAAAAAATTTGATTTGGAAATAATTTTTGTTGTTGTTGTTGTTAGGTGCCATGAAGTCAGTACCAAATTATAGCAACCATATGAGCACCACAATGAAACACTGCCTGATCCAGGAAATCTTTAGTCATGATTCATCATTATAGAATTTTAATACCCAAATGAAACGTATTATTTTACTTTATATTTATTATAATAGTTCATATTATGTTCTTGTGAAGCGTCGTTGGTCAGTTTCCAAGTAACAGAGAACCTGTATATGGTTTCTAAGAGCAGGTTTGGGGTACGACCTGCTGATCATATGGTTCACAGTACAGTGCTGATCATACAATAGCACATGAAAAAAAGAGAGGTCTATAAGGTCACTGTGAGTTGGTACCGACTAGATGGCACCTAAAAACAACAACAGCTATGTTACATATGGAAAGAATATTCTACCATGAGAGGAATTCTTAGAAGTTATGTCATTAAAAATTAAGATTAACATTTTGACTGCTCAAATCTACACAAGGAACTTGTGAAATTCATCATTTAATATATGTAGACATTTATATAAATAAAACAGGATTATGGTTAATTTATCCCATTTTATATAAGCGTAATAGAAACAGAAACATTGTCGGTGATAGGATAACATCCAAACACCTACAGGGAAGCCCAATTAATACCATTATTATTCAAATTTATTCAGCAACCACTAAAGCCAGTGAAGATGAAATACAATAATTCTACCAACTTCTTCAATCTGAAATTGATCAAACATGCATTCAAGATGTATTGATCATTACTGATGATTAGAATGCAAAGGTTGGAAACAAAGAGGAAGGTTCAGTAGTTGAAAAATATGGCCTTGGTAATAGAAAGTATGCTGGAGATCACATGATAGAATTCTGGAAAATCAGTGATTTGTTCATTTCAAATA
>NW_006408884.1:470579-480373 GCF_000296735.1 Chrysochloris asiatica | reverse complement strand
TTATGGTTTTGGAGGAGAATATTGAAAGTGCCATGGGCTGCCAATTGAACCAATAGATACATTTTGGAAGAAGTGCAGCCAGATTTTTCCTTGGAAGCCAAGATGACCAAAGTTTGTCTCTCATACTTTGGACATGTTTTCAGGAGGGACCAGTCTCTGGAGAAGGATATCATGTTTTGTGAGGTGGAGGGTCAGAGAAAAAGAGGAAGACCCCCAACGAGATAGATTAGCCAAGTAGCCCCATCGATGGATTCAAGCGTGGTGACAGTGATGAGATTTGTCCAGAATTGGGCGTTGTTTTGTTCTGATTTGCATAGGGTCTCTGTGAATCAGTACCGACTTGATGGCCCCTGACAACAACAACAGCAACACTCAGTTATAGGTTGAAGACGGGCTTACAAGTTTTCTGTAATCATGTTTCCTGACTGTTCTTTCTACCCCACTCAAATGTCTATTTTACAATATTAGTCAAGGGAAACCAATAATCACAAGACTTTCAAGAATCTCATTATCATTTCCCCCTCTTCAAACTATGCCTAGATCCCTGTATCACAGAACTCTGTTGTTCCAAGTTTGAGGATGCATCACTATTTAACTCTGTCCCACTTAGGCCATGCAAACCTGTGTCTGTGTTTCACTATCTATGTTCTTGATCTTCCACTTCCTCCCCCTTCTTGTATTGCCTTCCCCAACACCTGAACTAAACCACCCCCTCCCCAACCTCACCATGTGGTTACCTTATAGTCCATTAACTCTTCTCTCCATTTAAGAAACTCAATTTTATCCTTTAATCTACATGACCTTCTCACAACCTGGATCTCTGTTCCTCTGTGTTTATCTTCTTTCACATTCTAATTCTTTTGCTCATAGACTGAATTCCCAGATTCTCTGTTCCTATAATTTTATTCTGTTCTTGATCATCCCATTTGTCCATCAGGGTGATGATGCCACATATGTCAATCTTTGGTTATTGTCAGTTCTTGTTGGTTCTTGGACCATTCCCTGAGCCTGCTTGGTCTGGTAATCTGTATTGTTGCTGGTGGAGCTTCTTACTGCACTTCCACCTTATCCACCACCTTGTTTGTTCTCTTTTCACATATGAAATCAATTTGATCGGTGTGTACTCCATCTTATGAGGTACGTGTGTTTAGTTGTCTTTCATGTTATTTAAAGAAGTTAATTAGAAAGAAGTTACTGGTGTTGCAAAATTGTATTATGTAATCCCCAGGATTATTTCCATCATCAAGGCCATATTTTCTGACTACTGATACTTTCTTTTTGCTTCTATCTTTTGCATTCCAAATGTCAGTGATTATTCAATACATTTTGATTGCATATTTGATCAATTACAGACTTAAAAAGTTGGTTTGTTGTTGCTGTTGTTAAGTGTTGTCAAGTCCATAGTGACCCTGTATAGAGTTTCGTAGGAGCAGCTGATGAGCTTGAACCACCAATCTTGCAGTTCAAACAGATTTGCAGTCATGTGCATTAGCCCACAGCGCTGCACATTTTGTTGCCACTGACTTTAGTGAATGGTACGTAAATTTGAATAATAATGGTATTAACTGGTATTCCTTGTAGGTGAATGCATGTTATCCTGTATCAGGCAGCACTATACTTTAAGACAGATCTTTAAATATTCATTTTGATGATGAATGTGATACCATTATTCTTCAATTTATTATTTTAAGAACATTAAACCATGTGATTGTCAGCTTCAAAACGGCCAATACCAGTCACCACCACTTGTCTTTCAGTTTGTCATATTATGGTGGATTCTCTGTTGCTGTGATTCTGGAAGCAATGACACAGTATTTTAAACACCAGCAGGGTCACTCAAGGTGGACAGTTTTCAGCTAAGCTTCCCGGCAGTGACTGATCAGGAAAACGGAGACAAACTACTTTTGAATCTTTAGTCACTGAAAACCTCATGAATAGCAGTGGAATACTGTCAGCACCAGAATACTGAATATTGAAACATGATGAAGATCAGCAGAATATTGTCAGTTATTGTGCTAGAAGATAAGCCCTTAGTTTGGAAGGCATTCAAATTGCAACTGGGGAAGACCTTCTTCCTTAAAGTAGAGTTGATGATGACAAAAAGGGAATAAAGCCTACAGAACCATCATTTGCTTATGGGGCACAACTCAAAATGAAACATTAATTAATAATCAGAATTTAGAATGTGTGAAGTATGAATCTAGGAAAATTGGAAATAGTAAAAAATGAGATGTATGCATAAACATTGATATTAATTAATGAGCTGAAATGGACTGGTATTGGCCATTTTGAATCTGACAATCATATGATTTACAATGTTGGGAATGACAAATTTAGGAAGAATGGTGCCACTTTCATCATCAAAAGGAAAATGTCAAGATCTGTCTCAAAGTATGATGCTGTCTGTGATAGGATAATATCCATACATGAACAAGGAAGACCAGTTACATCACTATTATTCAAATTTATTCACCAACCACTAAAGCCAATGATGATGAGACTAAAGAATTCTACCAACATCGTTAGCCTGAAATTGAACAAATATGTAATCAATACGTATTGATAATTACTGGTGTTTGGAATGCAAAGGTCAGAAACAAAGAAGAAGGATCACTAGTTACAAAATATGGACCTGGTAATAGAAATGATGCTGGTAATAGAAATGAAGATGCAAAATATGAGCCTGGTAATAGAAATTTTATCACGTGATAGAATTTTGCATGACCAATGACTTCATTGCAAATACTTTTCCTAAACAACATAAAAGATGACTATACACATGGACCTCACCAGATGGAATACACAGAAATCAAATTTACTTCATCTGTGGAAAAAGACTGTGGGAAAACTCCATGTCATCATTCCATAACAAGGCCAGAGGCAGACTGTGAAATAGACCATCAATTAATTGCTCATACACAAGTTTAGGCTGACTCTGAAGAAAATTAAATCAAATTGAAATGGCCAACTATACATTGACAGAGAACTGCCAGAGGTTGAAGCTGGATTCAGAACAGGACATGGAATGAGGGATAGCATTGCTGACATCAGAAGGGTCTTGGCTGTAAGCAGAGAATACCAGAAATAAGTTTAACTGAGCTTGGTTGATCATGCATTTTCAATTGTGTGAATCATGACATGTTATGGACAGCTTTGCCAAGAATGCGTATTCCAGAATACTTAATTGTGCTCAGGAGGAACCTGTACATAGATGAACAGTCAGTTATATGGAACAAGGGAACACTGAATAGTTAAAAATTAGGATGTATCAGGGTGGTATTCCTGTGCCATATTTATTCAGACTGTATGCTGAGAAAATAACTCAAGAAACTGGATTATATAATAAAAATGTAGCATCGGGACTGTCGGAAGACTCATAAACAACTGTGATATGCGGATAATACACCTTGCTTGCTGAAAGTGAAGAAGACTTAAAATACTTATTAATGAAAATCAAAGACTGCAGCCGTCGGTATGGGTTGCATCTCAATGTAAAGAAAACAAAACATCCACATAGATGTGGAGAATATTGAAGTTACCAAAAACTTCATTTTGCTTGGGTTAATCATCAAGATTCATGGTGGCTGCAGTTAAGAAATTAAATGATGTATTGCATTAGGCAAATCTCCAGCACAAGATCTCTTGAAATCGTTCATAAGCAATGATATCAGTTTGAGGAATAAAGTGCACCTGACCAAAATCATGGTATTTTCAATAACCTCATATCCATACGAAAGTACGACAGTGACTCAGTAAGACCATAGAAAAATGGTTGCATTTGCGATATGGTGTTGAAGGAAAATATTAAAATTACCAAGAACTGCCAGAAGAACAAACCAATCTGTCAGAAAAAAAGACAGCCAGAATGCTCCTTAGAAGCCAGGATGGAGAGACTTCATCTCTCATACTCTGGACATATTATCAGGAGGGACCAGTCCCTGGAGAAGGAAATCATGTTTGATAAAATGGAGCACTACATTAACCCTATTTGTGATTAATCCGCTATGTTCACCTAGTTTGTTTAAAAAATAAAAATAAAAACAGGATTTCTGTATGTGAACAATTTGAAAATTAGGAATTTTGCATCCTGATTAAAAACATATTCCAAAACAAAGGAACTTTGAACTAAACAAGTTTACTTTAAACACAAGAATACAATGGGGCAAGGTTAAACAGTATGAATCGCTTTGAGTTCAGATGGCATTTATTACTCAAATCATTTTTACCATTCATGCTTGAGTCTCATAGAAGGGAGGTATAACTATAGATTGACTAAAATGATAGGCCAGTCCTTTTAAGATTTCTCTGTAAAGGTATCAAATGTACTGGCAAACCTGTTTAGTGTAATATGCAATGGATTATAATGCAAGTGATGTCCCTGTGTGGTACAAACAGTTTTCATTCCATAGTTCACCTAAATGTAAACATTCAAGGTGCAATTCACATCTATCCAGAGACACCATGAAATAAATGTCAGGCAATCTGCTTCTGTAGTTATTGTAACCGAGAATACTAGGTACAGCAACAACATGGAGTTGTCAGTAGACACAATTGACTAGATGGCAAGGAGGACTGTGGGAATGATAGAGGAGGGTAGTCCCACTTCTTGATCCTTTTGAAGCACGTTGAAGCAAGGTAACGATATATTTTCCTAAGTTATAATGATTGACAAAATAGCTAGCTCATACTCTCAAGTGAAGCATCTCTTTCGATTTTAGTTGGTTCTTGGTAACATTTTGAGGGGTAAGATTTTCCAAAAATTAGGTTGAAGTTGTTGTTAGTTAGGTGCCATCGAGTCAGTACCAACCCACAGCGACATTATGCACAGCAGAATGGTTGACGTACTGTCAGGGAATTATTGTTTTATGCTATTTTTGAACTGTTTATCCCAGGGTATAAAACAGGAACTAATAATGATTGGGAAAAGTTGCCCCAAGTTCATATTTATAGACAGCTATACTGGAAGAGGAGATTTAAATGGTTCTAAAGTAGGTAGAGTTAATAATATTTTTATTTCTAATATGAATATCTTAAAGGCAAAATGGATTAATCAACCTTATGTCCCTTTTATAGCCATGTGAAAACTAGCAGCACACTGGAATTTCAAAGAGTTCATTATATGTCAGCATAAATATGCATAGTGAAAGTTTATGCAGGACTATATTTACTGAAAAATATGCTAAAAAAAATCTCCACAAGACCCACCTTACCTCACATCCAGTTATTTCCATTAATGGCAATCTGTACCCAATTTGTGGGCAACACACTGTTCATGAAGTCAATTTCATGTTCATCAGCAGGTGAATATATATAGGCTGATTTTCCTTCTACTTTAGTGTAATGTCAGAGCAAATGAATGTGAGAGAAAAAAAAAAAAAAATCTGTGCCAGCTAGGATAGGACGTTCATAAAGATATTTCCAAATATCGACATAAGTAAATTGCATTCAGTATCTCATGGTTTATACATTGCCTGTTCATTCGAATCCATCAATTTATCTTTAAGAGTTACATTGTTATCTGTAAGAAACCTTTTTTTTTCTCCCCCAGTACTTATGTTATCCATTATCTTTAAACAATGAGCAGAGATAGTGACACAGATGTCACAGTCCCAACAAAGCATAAATTTATGTGTGTGTAATATATTGCAGAAATGAGGATTATTTCTATTGTATTTTGTTGTTTTTAAATTAAATATCAGTAGGTTGGAGACAAACCTGTCTTGTTTTCTAAATTTAATTAAAGTTGGATTTTTGTAGTTACTTTATCAAACACTATAAATTCTAATAGCATCTTTAGTGATTTTTAAAAGTAGAGAAGCAGTTCTTCCACGAGCATAACCTTTATGAGTATAAATAACTAAAAAAAATAATGCAGATTTTAAAAATGTTTGGTAAGATTTAAGAGGAATTGTATTTTACATTAAAATAATACTAACTAAAGTCAAATAATTAAAATATTTATAGAAAAAATACTTTATACTTATAAAGTTGCCAGTTATCTATTCACTAACATTTAATTATATTGTATTAGATAAGTAAAATAAAACATAAATTCATAGGGAAATTTTTAAAAAACATTCTGAAATGTTAAGCATAATCACTTTTTCTAAAGAAATTAATATCCATAATTCAAGAAAATTCCTTTCAAGATTATTGTTTTTCTGTTTGTATTTTTTTTTTTTTCATTTGGATGTATTATTTATTTACATTTTGTTTGTTCTATAGGGTCATTTTAAAGGTCTTCTGAAGCAGATTTGTCTAATGAAAGTGTTTTTTGATTTCTTGTCTGCTCTTTATAGGAATTTGGAAATGTGTTGTAGAAGACCTTTTTAAAAATGTTCAAGAGCAAAGATATCAGCTTGAGGACTAAGGTGTTTCTGACTGGAGCCATGATATTTTCAATCACGCATATGCATGTTGAAAGTTGGACTGTGAATAAAGGAGACCATAGGAGAGTTAATGCATTTGAATTATGGTGCTGGCAAAGAATATTGAAAGTATCATGGACTGCCAGAAAAACAAACAAATCTGTCTTGGAAGAAATACAGGCAGAATGCTCATTAAAAGAGAATTTGGCAAGACTTAGTCTCATATACTTTTGATATTATCAGGAGGAACCAGTCCCTGGAGAAGGACATGATGCTTGGAAAAGTTGAAGGTCAGTGAATATCAGGAAGAAGTCCAATGGGATGGAGTGATATAGCAGTAGCAGGAATGGGCTCCAGCATATCAGAAATTGTGAGGATGGCACAGAACCAGGCAGTGTTTTGTTCTGTTTTGTATAGTGTTGCTATGAATCCAAACTGATTCTACTGCATCTAACAACAACAACAGCATAGGGTCACTATGAGTTTCAGTTGATTTTCTGGTAGTGAGTAGTATTCTAACATAAACTAAGAGGTTTTTAATCACTTATAGGATAAGTACTAGACTGAAAAGCACAAGGTCAGCAGTTCAAGTTCACCGGCTACTCCTCAAAGAAAGATGATGCTTCCTGCTCCAACCAAGATTGAAAAAGCCTTGGAAACACTATACAGGGTCATTATGCATCAGAACCAACTCAACAGCACTTAACAACAACAATAGTAATACTTCCCACTCATCTGTCAGTTTGTTGTAATGATTTGGCTTGCATGTTTCTAAAATGCTGGAAACTATGACACTGGTGTTTCAAAAACAGCAATTTTCTTATGGACAGTGGATTTCAGTGGAACTTCCAAACTAGGAAATGATTGGGAAGATGTTACAGGCAGCTTACTACTGTGGAATTAGGCACTGAAAACCTCATGAATAGTGTTTCTAAAGATGAGCCCCTTAGTTGGAAGATGCTCAACATACTACTAAGAAAGAGCTGCCTCTTAAAAGTAGTTATTGCTGTTGTTAAGCTCCATTGAGTTGGTTCCGACCCATAGTGACCCTGTACAAGGTTCCCAAGGAGCAGCTGGTGAGCTTGAACCACTGACCTTGTGGGTAAAATGTCTTTGCAGTCCAGCGCCACACAAGGAGTTTACCATAATACCATGGATGGAGCAAAATTTTTGAGACTTTCATTTGCTAATGGACAGCACAACTCAAAATGAGAAGAAATAGTTGCAAACATCTATTAATAATCAGAATGTGAATTGTACAAAGTACTAGCCTAGTAAACTGGAAGTCATCAAAAATGAAATAAAAGACATAAAGATCTGTATTCTAGGCATTGTGGACCTTATTTAGGGATTCCAAAGAGCAGGTGGTGGGTTTGAATTGCTGACCTTGTGGTTTGCAGTCCAGTGATGATCCTACAGTGCCAATCAGGAATCTATCCTAGGCTTAGTGATCTGAAATGGACAGATTTGGGCCATGTTGATTTGGACAATCATATTTTTTTTTTACTATGCTGGAAATGACATATATTATGGTGTTACATTCATCATTCAAAAGAACTGTTCAAGATTTATCTTGAAGTACATTGATGTCTGTGATAGGAAAATACCTATGCAACTACAATGAAGAGTAGTTAATACAACTATTATTCATATTTATGTATCTACAACTAACTAAAGACAATGATGAAGAAATTGAACAAATCTATAACTTCCTCAGTGTGAAATTGATCAAACATGCAATCAAGATGCATTGACAATTATAGATAATTGATATGAGAAAGTTGGAAACAAAGAATAAGGATCACTAGTAGAAAAATATGGTGTTGATGAAAAAAATGAGGTTGAAGATCTCATGACAGAGTTTTGCAAAACCAATGAATTATTCATTGCAAGTATTTTTAATTTCAGCAACAGAAACAGTAACTATACATATTGACTTTGAAGAATGGAATACACAGAAGTCAAATTGACTAAGTCTTTGATAAAAGGCAATAGAGAAGCTCAATATCATCAGCCAAAACAAGAACAGAAACTGACTATGGAACAAACTATCAATTGCTCATGTGTACTTTCAGGTAGAATATTAAGAATAAGTCCACAAGAGCTAAAATATGACCTTGAGTATATCCCACCTGAATTTAGACACCATCTCAAGAACAAAATTTGATACATTGAACACTAATGACCAAAGACCATAGAAGTAGTGGGATGGCATCAAGAGCATCATACATGAAGAAAACAGAAGGTCATTTAAAAAAGACAGGAAATAAAGAAAAGACCAAAATTGATGTCAGAAGAGACTCTATAACTTCCTGTTAAACATACAATAGCTAAGGTTTATAAAAAGTTTATAAAATAAAATAAATGAACAGAAAATTTTCAAAGGGCGAAGTCAAATCTTATTATGGTCCAAAATAATAATATGGTCCAAAAGGCCTGGTATTAGAAAACAAAGAGGGAAGGGCATGCTCACACTATTTCTCAAGTTGTAATAACTGAGGAAAAAAATCAAGCCCATACTTGCAATGTTGAAGATTTCTATGTCCGTTCCTCTTCAATTGAGTCACCAATACAAATTGAAATATTTCAACAAATTGATTAAACGCTGGAGGCACTCATTTGTCTACGTCAAGCATTTTGGAAGACAGCTATCTTACAAATCTACTGGAAGAGATAATTATTTGTGAGGATTCCTAAAATGACTGGTGGAAAACTCATTAACAACCTGTGATATGCAGATGACACAGTCTTGCTTGCTGAAAGCTAGCGAGACTTGAAATACTGATGAAGATCAAAGACTACAGGCTTCAGTATGGATTATACTTCAATGTAAAGCAAATAAAATTCCTTTCAATAGAGCTAATAAATAATATTATGATGCATAGAGAAACTATTGAAGTCAAAGACTTCGGTTTATTTAGATTCACAATCAGTGTTCATGGAAACATCAGTCAAGAAACCAAATGACATATTGTTATTATTGTTGCTAAGTACCACTGAGTCAGTTCTGACTCATAGTGACCCAGTATAGGGTTTCTGAGGAGCAGCTGGTGAGCTTGAACCACTGACCTTGCAGTCCAGTGCTACACCAGGACTCCAAGTGACATATTACATTAGGCAAATATGCTGCACAAGATCTCTTTTAAGTGTTGATGAACAAAGATGTCAGTTTGAGGACTGATCCAAGACATGGTATTTTCAGTCAGCTGATATGCATGTAAAAGTTGTACAATGAATAAGGAAAAAACAATGCATTTGAATTAAGGTATTGGTGAAGAATATTGAAAGTAACATGAGCTTCCAGAAAAAAAAAAAAAAGAAAGAAAGGAAAGAAAGAAAGAAAGAAAGAAAGAAAGAAAGAAAGAAAGAAAGAAAGAAAGAAAGAAAGAAAGAAAGAAAGAAAGAAAGAAAGAAAGAAAGAAAGAA
>NW_006408884.1:463671-470479 GCF_000296735.1 Chrysochloris asiatica | reverse complement strand
GAAAGAAAGAAAGAAAGAAAGAAAGAAAGAAAGAAAGAAAGAAAGAAAGAAAGAAAGAAAGAAAGAAAGAAAGAAAGAAAGAAAGAAAGAGAAAGAAATTTGTCTTGGAAGAAGTACAGCCATGTTACTTCTTAGAATTGAGGTGGGGAGACTTTGTCTCTTGTACTTTGTTCATATTATCATGGTGAAGGACATCATGCTTGGAAAAGTGGTGGGTCAAAGAAATGAGAAAGGTCCCTAATAAGATGGATTGACAAAGCGGGAGAAACACTGTGCTAAAACATAACCATAATTGTGAGACTGGTACAGCACTGGGCAGTATTTCATTCTGTTGTGTTTAGTTTTGCTATGAGTAGGAACTGACTCACCATACCTAATAACAATAACAAAATAATTTTTAGTGGAATCTCTAACTTCATTTTAAATGTTGGCATTTAAATTCAGACTCTGCTTGAGTTCTTTCTGATCATTAACCAAGAATGTGGCCACTTTGCCTTCAAGCAGAGTGTGTTTGAAAATAGATTACAACTCTCATTTACAGCTCATGGAGGGGACTTGCCTGAACATGACCTCAATGGTTCACAAGCAATAGCCAGAATGCATTCTGAAAAACTGGGGTACCAATGGCTATGTCTCAGGGTTACATGATCTTGAGTCATCCTCTGATCACTACAGAATCAGGTTATCACAGTCTATAAACTAATCACGTAAATTTTTAAAATATGCCATTTTATTTGCATCCTAATCATGTCCCTAGCCTTGCTTCTGTAGTCCTGCCTATAACAGTCATGGATTGATCTTATACCATTCCTGAATTGTGGTGATTTCATTGGAGTCCTGGTGTGACACTGTGGGATAAGTCACTGAACCACAAGGTAGGTTTGAAATGCAAGTTTAGAAGCTCAAATTCACCAGCCGCTCCTTAGAAACCCTATACAAGGTCACTATGAATCGGAGTCGACTCAACAGCACATGACAACAACAACAACAACATTCTCTATAATTAGCCCCATGACCCTGATTTCTTGGGATTTTATCTTGGCCTCACACCAATAGTTTCTCTGATCAAGGGTATTTATTCTTTGTTTTGTTGAGGTTTTATTAAACTGTCTCTATAAAATATGTTTGAATTTGGGCTCTTTTTCCCCTGTTGTTGTTGTTAAGTGCCATCGAGTCGGGTCCGACCCATAGCGACCCTGTACAGGGTTTCCGAGGGTGTAAATCTTTACGGGAGTAGAAAGCCTCATCTTTCTCCCGCGGAGCGGCTGGTAGTTTCGAACCGCTGACCTTAAGGTTCGCAGCCCGATTCGTAACCACTACACTACCAGAAAGCCTTCAATGGCTTTTGCAGTTATTTCTTATGAAATAATGCACCTTGCATTTGTGTTTGTTTAGTTTTTATTCTTAAATTCAACATGCATGGTATGGTAAAATATTTACTTTTTTTCTATGGCCAAGAAGATCTTCTAGACTTTCTTTTGTAGCTTGAAAATGAACCTGTGCCTCAACATATTCTGTGACATGACCGGATGTCATAGTCCCAGGACTTTGAAGGTCAAGTGTTTAACTTCAAATATCTTATGGGTTATATAGCCCAAGTTCAAGGATTAGGAAAATGGGTATTTTTTAATAAACTGATGTTTAGAAACTGCACTTTCCTATGCCTCTAAAATGCAGTATGCTGTTTAAATACGATGATGTGCTTCAAACAGTCCTTCTTTCATATAAAATAATCCTCTAAACAGGAACAGGATATTGGTAAATTGGAACTGTTCAGGTTTGACTTATAAGAATTACGGAAGCAACTTGACTCCATTTCCTGAGTTTCAATTTGCAAGGACTCAATAGGTACTCCACCTGTCAGTGTGTTGAGAATTACACTAAAGTGGTGAGACCTGGATATACCTGAACCCATGGACAAAGACATAGGTATGGAGGACTAAAGCTGAGAGTGAAGCATCCAGCTGATATGAAGTAAAAGGAGACGTACATGAATGCGCAAACTTGCAGACAGTACCCCTTTGACCTAGTCTCGATGTTTGATGATAAGAACTCTACTAGAGAAAGATAAATTAAACAATTTTAATAGAGGAAACAAGTGCAAATTGCTACAATTTGATGAACTTGACCTATAATTATGGATATAGTAGCTCAAAATACCAACTGAGAAGGAAGGAGTCTTCGCATCAAGTATCAATCCAATCTCCTCTATATATAGGGTTGATAGGGACAAGCAACTTAGGCACTGACTACCTAAAATGAGGGTGTGATAAAGACATGAAGTGACTGACTTACCAGTTTTCAAAAGGGAGTTTAGTTTAAGAGTGTACAGGGAAAGGTAGAATCTCCACTGAATAGTTTTCATCTTGTCATGACAGGTCTGATGAAAAGAGATGGGAATAAGATTCTTATGACTAAATAGTGAACAATTGTTATCATGACTAATTGCAACTATCACAACTATAAAAGTTGAAATTTTGTAACAAAAAGTTGGGAGTAGTTAATTGTTGTTGTGGTTGTCGGGTGCCATCGAGTTGGAACGGACTCATAGCGACCCCATGCACAGCAGAATGAAACAATGTCCGATCTTGGGCCAACCTCACTACTGCCTCCACACTTGACGCCATCAATGATGTCACCTGGCTGATCCATCTCGTTGGGGGTCTTCCTCTTTTTCTCTGACCCTCCACCTTACCCAGCATGACATCCTTCTCCAGTGACTGTTCTCTCCGGACAATGTGTCGAAAGTATGAGAGACGAAGCCTAGCCATCTTGGCCTCCAAGGAGCACTGTGGTTGCACCTCTTCTAAAACAGATCTATTGGTTCTTATGGCAGTCCATGGCACTTTCAGTATTCTCCTCCAATACCACAACTCAAAGGCATCAATTCTTCTACGATCTTCCTTATTCACTGTCCAGCTTTCGCATCCATATGAGGTTATTGAAAATACCATGGCTTGGGTCAGGTGCACCTTAGTCCTCAAGCTGACATCTCTGCTCTTCAATACTTTCAAAAGTTCCTGTGCAGCAGATTTGCCCAATGCAATACATCGTCTGATCTCTTAACTGCTGCTTCCGTGAGTGTTGATAGTTGATCCGAGAAGAATGAAGTCCTTGACAACCTCAATCTCTTCTCCATTGATAAGAATGCTGTTTATTGGTCCAGTGGTGAGGATTTTTGTTTTCTTTACATTGAGTTGTAATCCATATGTAAGGGTGTGTTCTTTGATCTTTATCAGTAAATATTATTGAATGATGCAGAGGGCATCACGAAAAGATGGAAGGAATACACAGAGTCATTGTACCAAAAGGAAATGGTTAATATTCAACCATTTAAAGAGGTACCATATGGACAAGAGCCAATGATACTCAGGGAGGAAGTCCAAAATGCATTGAAAGAATTGGCAAAGAACAAGGCACCAGGAAGTGATGGAATAAAAATTGAAATCTTTCAAGAAAGTGAGGTGGCACAGGAGGTACTCACTCATCTCTGCCAAATAAATTGGAAGACAGCTATCTGGCCAACTGATTGGAAGAGATCCATATTTTTGCCCATTCCAAAGAGAGGTGACCCAAAGGAATGTGGAAATAATCAGACAATCTCCTTGATATCTCAAGCGAGTAAAGTTTTGCTCAAAGTAATACAGAAACGGCTACAATCATACATTGACAGAGAACTTCCAGAGGTTCAAGCTGGATTCAGAAGAGGGCGTGGAATGAGAGATAGCATTGCAGATGTCTGATGGATCTTGGCTGAAAGCAGAGAATATCAGAAGGATGTTTACCTATGCTGTATTGACTATGCGAAGGCTTTCAATTGTGTGGATCATGACAAGCTATGGACAGCATTGAGAAGTATGAGAACTCCAGAACACTTCATTGTACTTCTGAGAAATCTGTACCTGGACCAAGAAGGAGTTGTTCGAACAGAGCATGGGAACACTGAATGTTTTAAAATTGGGAAAGGTGTGCGACAGTGTTGTGTTCTTTCACCATTCTTGTTCAATATGTATGCTGAGCAAATAATATGAGAAGCTGGGTTCTATGAAGGAAAACGTGGCATCAGGATTGGAGGAAGACTTATTAACAACCTGAGATATGCAGATGATACAACCTTGCTTGCTGAAAGTTAATTGTACAGACCAGGAATAGAGGACCTTAAGAACATCAAGGGAGAAGAGCATGAGCAGAATGTGAGGCCCTATCCAAAGAAACAGAGACACCAGAGATAGAGGCAGAGATGAGAACATGGAGAAAGAGAGCAGCTGAGGACTCTAGACACCCTGAAAGAAAACAAACAAACAAACAACTGAGTGCTGGTGGCCAGGAGGCAAGTTTGCAGAATGTTCCCTTTGGTTGTTTAAATTATTATATATTAGTGAGTGTTTTTGTGTTCATCTCCCCCCCAAAAAACCAAACAATCAACAACCAAAAACAAACCAAAATAAAAACACAGAGGGTATAGAAGCAAATACTGTTGAGGGGATTATAATCGATCAGTGCAAAATTGATGTTCTCCCATATAAACTATAACTCAATGTACAAAAAAAAAAACAAACAGAAAAAATAAAAAGAATTACACTAAAGCAGGTGGGTTACTTAGAGCAGAATTTTACTACTTATGACAAGTAATGAAACACTGAACAAGATATTGAGGGTGACCTTTAAGTTTGGGGATAATAAAGAAGCTATACATATTCATTACATTTCTGAGCATAATCATACATTATTCATATGGGCTGGTTTTAATCTTGGCATGGATGTTGCTATGGGAACCCACTTTTGTGAAATGGGTCCTTCTTTCCAGGATTATATAGTTCAGGTGATATAGTTCCTTGACATGATTATTAACTTTCTGGGGTCATTTGGGGGACAGGGTTAGCTTTCCTGTGCATACTTTAAAAACTCAACAGGAGATGATTCGGGGTTCATGGTCTGTAATGAGTGGATAAGAAGGAAACTCCAATAAATTTTTAGAGGACAACAAATCCCATCTGGCTTTGTCATAAGAAACACTTGTGTGTTTCAAGAATGTTCTCTTTTTGAAAATTTATTTTCTTTCTTGACCAACATGCTTTTAGTCACTAGCTGGTCTCCGAAGTTTCACCTGAAACTTGATATTAGGTTTTTGTGCAGTGATTTCCTCTTTGTCTGAGTACCTCCCCTCAGCTTACCTCCTACATTTCCATTTAACAAACATAATCTCTTGCTTTTCACATTAAGATGTTTCCATCAATTTTCTTTCTGAAACTCAATAAAATGAGCAATATTGAGGATGAAGGCTTCTTTGATATTCTATTTATCAGTAAATTATTTGACTTTGGCACAAGGAATATAGTCATCTGATCTTTTCGCTCCCTTTCTCCAATCTCTGTCTATAAATTCCTAAGATATGGATATTTTGTTGTTCACTTCATATGTTGAACTATCCTAAACTCAGATATCATTCTGCTTTGTGTCTCTATATTCAACACTACATTTATCTAGGAGGATATCTCAAAAACTTTTACTACAAAATCATGGACACCATTAAGCAAAAAATCAAAATGTGAAGCTATTGTTTTCAACATATCCATATGTAGATCAATATACTTCTGAAGACAGTATTTCCATCTCTTTAACATTTCCCTGAAGAATTCTGAGTTCTTTGACTTACACCAAATCAAAATGGCAGATTTGGTGTTCTCAAGAAACTCAAATCATATTTCCTTTTTGTGTTCTTTGAGTTTGTGAAAAGAAAGGAAGTCTGAAAGGACAAAATCAGAGTTGTAGGATGGGTATGGAACTCTGGTAGTGTAGTGGTTATGAACTGGGCTCCTAACTGTAAGGTCAGCAGTTCAAAACTACTAGTTTTTCTGCGGGAGAAAGATGAGGCTTTCTGCTCCTGTAAAGATTTATAGTTTCAGAAAACCTGTACAGGGTCCGTATGAGTTGGAATCTACTCCATGGCACATAACCATGACCAACCAACCAGAGTGGGTAAGTTTTCCCAATGAAATTCTCATTAAGACAGCCTTTGCAACCCTTAAAGAATGAGCAGGTGTGTTTTCCTAAATGGGAAGAAAAAAATATTGGTACAATTATCCTAGTCTTTTTCTATTAAATGCAGCTTTCAGTTTTCTTAAAAAATTTTCTTATAACCCCGTGTGATTGTCCTGTGTCCTTTTTGTTGTTGTTAAGTGCCATCATGTCAGTTCCAACCCATACCAACCCTGTGTAGAGTTTCTGAGGAATGACTAAGAAGCTTGAATCACCAACCATATGGTTCAAACTGACTTTGCAGTCCAGCGCATTAAACCACAGCATCATACCAGGACTCCTGTCTTCCCCAAAAAAACCCATAATCTTCTGAGCTTACTTTTCTGCCTTAAATTTCACAGCCCAGCAGATTTCAGAAGTCAGTATTTTGAATGGGATTTGCTATCAGGATCATATTGCTAAATCCAAGACTTGTCCCCAATAATGATTCATTTCTTGAAATTGTCTTCATTAGTTTCAATCTCCTATAAAGACTTAATGAGAAATCATCCTTGTGAGCTTGGTATACCTTGTTCCATGCTTTTAGCACCCATTCAATCAAAACCATAAATAGGACAAGCTGTTCTCTTAAAATTGATAATATTGGACCAAGTTAGATCCCAACTTCAGTAGCTGTCTTACTGAAGATAATCCTAAAATCTTCCACCAGGATCTGGACTTCAGTCACTTGTCTACATCCATCAATCTTCTGTCTCTTTGTTCATCTTTCAGGTCTTCCTGACCTTTAAAAGATTAGATCCACCTGAAAGTTTTGTTTTGTTTTTTTTTT
>NW_006408884.1:441310-463506 GCF_000296735.1 Chrysochloris asiatica | reverse complement strand
TAAAAACGTATCCTTTTTTTTGAAGACATCCTTGGATTTAGACAAGTGTGCTACTGACAGAATTTGCCTACAGCCATCCACTGATTGCAGAAGCATATTTAAACACAATTAAGTTAGAACAAACATATGTATTCACGAAATGAACCCTGCTTTTTGTTGTTGTTTGGTGCCATCGAGTCGGTACCGACTCATAGTGACACTGTGCACAGCAGAACAAAACACTGCCTGATCCTAGGCCAACCTCACTACTGTTGCCACACTTGAGTCCATTGATGCTGCCATTTGGCCAATCCATTTCCTTGGGGGGTCTTACTCTTTATCTCTGACCCTCTACCTTACCAAACATGATGTCCTTCTCCTGTGGCTGGTCCCTCTTAACAATATATCCGAAGTCTGAGAGATGAAGTTTGGCCATCTTGACCTCCAAGGAGCACTCAGGCTGCACTTGTTCCAAAATGGATCTGTTGGTTCTTTTGGCAGCCCATGGCACTTTCAATATTCTCCTTCAACACCATAACTCAAAAGCATCAATTCTTCTACGGTCTTCCTTATTCATTGTTTGCTTTTTTTATTTAATCTTATTACTTATTATTCCTATTCTCATTTTTTAATTTAATCTTATTACTTAGTACTCCTATTCTCAAGCAGTGAGAACAGTGAGATCCTTTAGATATTGTTCCTAAGAAGTCTATGGTGACTATTGTACTGTCATAAGTAAGTTGACTTATGTGAAAATGAAGAAAGGTATTTGAAATGAAACTAGCATAGGGTAGCTCTTGCACTAGTGTGATTCTCTGGGTGTTGTCAGATATGGGCTAAGTATGATTTATGGGAACTTTTGTGCATTGTACACCAGCCACTGGAGACTATTCTGTAACATTATCCCTAGTAGTTTATGTTAATTTCAAGGATATGAGTTCCATTGCTACAGAAACTGATTTGTGTAAGTATTCTGAAATTGTACCAAAGAGACAAAGGGAATACCAAATACAACACCCACGTTATGTTCCTGTTATTTCTTTAGTATTCCCCTCAGAATTACTTATGTGGAATTTTCTGGCCAAATGCCAGTCCTATCGTAAGGCACTTTAAAATGCTCTTGACAAGGCTGTTCATTCATTATAAGATTGAAAAACAGTGAGAAAAAGAACTCTGAAATTTAGCTCCCTGACAAGTGCTTCTTTAGTTTCCTGACTATGCCTTTGCAAACATAGCCAAATTATACAGTCTCAGATCTATTTAAATGGTTAGAATTTACTGTTTCCTGAACAAGTGTCTTTCTAGTGATGATACAGTCATGTGTTGCATGATGTCCATTTGGGCTATGTCTGATCACTTATGTGTTCATATTCTAAGCCCTGTAAAGCCTGTATGTTAAACAATTTGAATCATGAAATGATTCATAATAAAAAAGAAATACTACTTTTTTGATGTGTATAAAACATTACTACTATTATGGCAGTACCATTTCATTAAAGATGTTTTAATATTTTGGGAACTATTTTTTAATGTTTTCATGCATATAAAAGTACATTATACACTAAAAAATTACAAGCTGATGTTAAATGGGAATTGAACCGAATTATTCTAAAAACATGCAAATTTGATTAAAATACAGATTTAGGAACAAAACACATCCAGCGTCTGCATGTATATTGTATGGTGCTCTAAAAATTTCAAATCACATAGTATTCTATGTTAGTGATTTTATCATGGATGATAAGTGACACATGACATTTGAATTTCACCTGAAAACTATTATCTTGGAAAACCATATTGTGTCCTAGAAGCTTAAAAATGAATCACCCTTATACGTACCATCACTAGTCAAAACATATTGCTACAAAATCATAGAAACCTTTATTAAACAAAAATATCAAAATTCAAAGTTCTTGATTCTAGAGCTATCTGTCATGTTGGTCTATAGACCAACGCCTCTATCACTCCTCTGTCTTCTGTTTGTCGTATTTTAGTGATATGTATGTTATGGTGATATTGCAATTTATGCCACCAGTATATTAAATACTAGCAATGTCACCCATAGTGAACAGGTTTCAGCAGATCTTCTAAACAAAGGCAGACTAGGGAGAAGGAAAGGCAGACTACTTCTCAATGGTTAACTATTGAAAAAACTTATGAATATCTGAAATATTGTCATATATAGTGCCAGAAAATGAGACCCTCAGGGCTTTTTTGTTGTTGTTGTTAGGTGCCATCTAGTCGGTACCAACTCATAGCAACAAAATCATAGAAACCTTTATTAAACAAAAATATCTATCATCAGCTTTCTTTTTCAATTCAGAATGTTTTTTACCATCAATTTTAAACATTATCATAAGCCTAGTGTGAAGGTCAGTTTGAGCCAAAAGGTCAAATTTTCAAACTCACTATTTGCTCCTCAGAAACCCTATATAGGGTCACTATGAGTCAGAACCAACTTAATTGCAATTAACAATAACATTTAATGTTTTAGTTCTTCCATTTTTGTTTCCCCAGGATTTATTTTTTCCTTGAGATGTCAAGATTGTTGTTGTTGTTGTTGTTGTTAGGTGCCATTGAGTTGGCACAGACTCATAGTGACCTTATGCACAGCAGAACAAAACAATGTCTGATCCTGGACCAACCTCACTACTGTTGCCACACTTGAGTCCATCGATGCTGCTACCTGGCCAATCCATCTCGTTGGGGGTCTTCCTCTTTTTCTCTGAAATTGTCACTTTAAATTTTGATATCAATCTTGATACAATCAAGATGCTCTTCCCCAAGATGGTGGCTCTGGTAATAGCTGAGCTTCTTGAATTAGAAAACAATGGATTTCTTGATTCTCCTTCAAATTCCCACAGCTGCAAGCCCTCCAATCCTCCAAATATTCCTTCACATATGTTTCAGAGTTCCAGCACCATCCCCTAAGCCTGCTTGCCGTGGTATTCTGTGTCATTATTGATGGAGCTCCTCACTGCAAGTCCACCTGATCCGCCATCTTGATTGAGATAGAAAACAGATAAACCATAGAAAGAATCAACAGGACAAGAAGTTGGTTCTTTGAACGTATTAATAAAATTGACAAATCATCGGCAAATCTAATAAAAGAAATGAGGGAGAAGACACAAATAGCGTGCATTAGAAACCACATGGACAATAGCACAAATGAACCAAAGCAAATTACAAGGATAATAACAGAATAGTGTAAAGAGCTGTACTCAAACAAATTTGAAAACTTTACAAGAGATGGATATTTTTTTTACTAAAGCACAACTTAGCTTAATGTACACAGAGTGAAACTGAAAATCTGAATTTGTTGTTGTTGTTGTTAGGTGCCATCAAGTCGGCACCAACTCATAGCGACCTTATGCACAGCAGAACAAAACAATGTCCGATCCTAAGCCAACCTCACTATGGGTCTTAATACACCCATAAAAAAGGAAGAAATTGATCAGGTCATCGAAAATCTCCCAACCTAAAGGAGTCAATGGTTTCACTGGTGAGTGCTACCAAAAATTCAGGGAAGAGCTGTTATCAATTATGCTCAAATTATTCCAGAATATAGAAGGTGATGAAATCCTTCCTAATACATTTTATAAAGCAAGCATAACCCTCATATCAAAAGTAGGGAACAACATCACTGAGAAACAAAATTATAGATCAATATCACATAGATACAAAATGAACACAAATACAGAATTTCTCAACGGACATGGTTGGAATGGGGAAAAGAGGAGAAATAATGTTAAGATGTCTGGCTGTCTTTTGAATCTTGATTTTCCTTGCATTACCTTATAAAATAGACACTGGAAGGGAAGAGAAATGAATAGTCAGACATATCCCCTTAGAAAGCTTGTAAGTCCATCTTTTGCCTATAACTGATTGGAAATCAGCATCCAGAATCTTCAGAGGTGGGAAATTTCCTCTTGAACAGACAGACAGACAAGCCTGGAGCAGCTAGAAGATACTTTTTGAAAGAAAGACCGACAGGAAAAATACAAAACAATAGAGGCAGACCAACTGATTACTATAAGAACAAGCAAGTTGCTTGCCCAGGAAACATCAAGACAAGGGATTGGGTCCTCTCTGAGTAAACCACCTTCCAAGACTAAGACTCAATGGTATTACACACTCTGATTGGTGACCATGTTCATCACTGATAAGGGGAAGTGAGGGAAAAACAGCTATGAAGCTGCGTGCTAAGCCCTACAATGTTCAATAGACTCCTGGGAACCCAGGTGGAGACCTGGTTGGCCAGCAGCGTGGCAAGACCTGGGGACTCTTGGGCCCAGAGCCAGTCACATAGCCACTGAGGACTTGAGTGGAAAGAGAAGAATCCAGCTGATAAGAAGAGAGGGCATATCCACAAGAGCACCCACACTTGCAGATAATACCCACTTGACCCAGATGCAGTGACTGGATGATCAGAGCACAATTAGAAAAAAAAAGAAGAGGAAAAAAAGAGTATTCTGATACAATTCAATGAACTTGACCTACACCTATGGATGCAGTAACTCAGAAGAGGGAACAATCTTTACAGCAAGGATCATTCTGACCCCCTCCATACAGAGTAGACAGGGATGGGCAACTTGGACATTGGCTATCCAAAATGGCGGGGGAGTGGGGGGTTACAAAGGCAAGAAGTGATTGGCTTACAAGCTTTCAAGAGGGAACCTAGATCCAGAGGGCATGGAGGAAGGTAGAAGCTCCACTGAGGAGTATCCAATCTGTTTAGGTGGGGCTAATGAAAGGAAATGCAGATGGGTCTCTTGTGATACAATGGTGAATAATTGTTATCAGGACTGATTGTGAAGGTTGTAAATGTAAAGGTGGACATTTTGTGGCAGGGAGGGCAGTGATTGACTCTGCATTGTAGGAGTGGAGGTCCCTGGAACCATGGAGAGAGAGGAGCGAAGAGTGGGAGCCTACCCAGAGAAGCAGTGATCCCTGAGATGGAGGCAGAGATGATGACGTGGAGCGATGGAGCAGCTGGGGACTCCCGACCCAGAGAGGGAGAGTGCCTGTGTGCTGACTACAGGGATGAAAGATCAACATACAAAAATCAGTTGGATACCTCTGTACTAATGACAGCGTTAAAAAAGATATTAGGAAAGCAATATGATTTACAATAGCCATCCAAAGGATAAAATATCTAAGAATAAATGTAACCAGAGAAACAAAGGACCTATACAAAGAAAACTACAAAACACTACTACAAGATACCAAAAAAGACTTTCAAAAATGGAAGAATATAACATGTTCCTGGAGAGGGGGGCTTAACATTGTGAAAATGTCAATACTGCCCAAAGCAATCTACACGCATATGCAATCCTTTCCTGATTGCAATAACATTCATCAACAAGATTGAAAAACAATTACAAACTTAATATGGAAAGGTAAGAGACCCAGGAAAAGCAAAGCACTGCTTAAGAAGAAGAATAAAGTTGAAAACCTCTCACTCCATGATTTTAAAATTTATTACATAGCTGCAGTGGTCAAAACAGCTTGGTACTGGTACAATGAAAGCTATATAGATCAATGGAACAGAATCAAGAATTCAGAAATTAACCTATCCACATACACCCAACTGATTTTTGACAAAGTGCTTAAGTGCATTGTATCAGGACAAGATAGTCTCTTCAACAGATGGTGCTGGAAGAACTGGAAAGCAATAGCTAATGATTGAAAAAAGACCTTCACCTCATGCCATATACAAAAAAAAAACAACTCAGCATGGATTAAAAACCTAAATGTGAATCCCAGAATTATAAAGGCGCTCAATGAAAATATAGGGACACATTTGAGGGCTGTTTAACCATTTCAAAAGGTAGCATATGGTCAAAAGCCAATGATACTGAAGGAAGACATCCAAGGTGCATTGAAGGAATTGGCAAAGAACAAGGCACCAGGAATTGATGGAATGAAAATTGAAATATTTCAAGAAAGTGAGGCAACAGAGGAGTCACTCATGCATCTATGCCAAGAAATTTGGAACACAACTATCTTGCCAACTGATTGGAAGACATCCATATTTGTGTCCATTCCAAAGAGAGGTATTGCATTAAGTAAATCTGCTGCACAAAAACTTTTAAAAGTATTGAAGAGCAAAGATGTCAGCTTGAGGACTAAGGTGTGTCTGACCCAAGCCATGGTATTTTCAATAACCTCATATGCGTGTGAAAGCTCGACAGTGAATAAGGAAGACTGGGAAGAATTGATGCTTTTGAGTTATGGTGTTGGAGGAGAATATTGAAAGTGCCATGGGCTGCCAAAAGATCCAATAGAGCCGTTTTGGAAGAAGTGCAGCCAGAGTGCTCCTTAGAGGCCAGGATGGCCAAACTTTGTCTCTCATACTTTGGACATATTATCAGGAGGGACCAGTCGCTGGAGAAGGATATCATATTTGATAAGGTGGAGTGTCAGAGAAAAAGAGGAAGACCCCCAACAAGATGGATTGGCCAAGTGGCAGCATTGATGGACTCAAGTGTGGCAACAGTAGTGAGGTTGGCTCAGGATCAGGCAGTGTTTCGTTTTGCTGTGCATAAGGTCGCTATGGGTCGGTACCGACTCGATGGCAACTAACAACAACAACAAATCATGGTGTTACTTACTGTTCCAGTAATGAGAAATTTTGTTTTCTTTACAATGAGATGCAGACCATAACAAAGCCTGTGGCCTTTGATATTCATTAGTAAGTATTTTAAGTCCTCTTTACTTTCAACAAGCAAAGTTGTATTGTCTGCATATTGCAGGTTGTCTGTGCAAAGGCTTCCAAATGTGTGGATCATAATAAGCTATGGACAATATTGCAGAGAATGAGTATTCCATAACAATTAATTGTGCTCAGAGGACCTTGTACACAGACCAAGATGCAGTCGTTCAAATAGAACAAGGAGACACAGAATGGTATAAAACCATGAACAATTTGTGTCAGGGTTGTATTCTTTTATCATATCATGTTTTGTAAAGTGGAGGGTTGGATAATAAGAGGAAGACCCCCAATGAGATGGAATGCCACATTGGGCTGAACAAAGGGTAGTACTTGAAATTCAAGGTGGATTCATAGAGAACATGGAGCAATGGATATTGTGGTGTCTAGAATATACCTGATATGGTTTTTTATCCAATGTCTTCTTAATTCTTGCCCAGTAATTGGGTGAGGCTATACAAATAAGGTATACAGGAGCCTAAGGCTTGAATTAATTAGTTTTGTCCTCCAGCTAGGTTTTAGAGGGTCCATCTCAGCAGCAGAAAGGGAAGATCCCAAGATCATCAAGGAAGAAGAGCATGAGTGGAATGTGGACAATATCTAGAGAAGCAGCGACCACAGAGATGGAGGCAGATAGGATGATATGGAGAGAGAGCATCTGAGGACTCTAGATTTATGGAAAGAGAAAGGCTTTGTGCTGGCAGTCAGGAGGCAGGCTTACAGAATGTGCTGTTGGATTATTTAAATGATTATATATTCCTGACTGTTTTGTGTACATCCTAAAACAAACAAAAAAACCCACAGAGGGAATAGAAACAAATACTGTTGAATGATGATGCATGGAGTGAATTTTATCATTGCAATGAAATGAAATACGATAGGATGAGTGTACAATCAATGCTCCCCCATGTAAACTATCACTCAATTCACAATTAAAAAAAAAAGGAGGAGGAACATGAGATGTCAAGAGATAACAGCAAGAACTGCCATCAGAGGTTATAACTTCAGAGATGACAGCAAAGACAAAAGCAGATGCCGTAGCATGAAGAGACAGAACAGCTTCCAGCTCTAGACCTTTCATCTGAGTAAAACTGAGTGTCTATCGGCAGTAGACTGGCTTACAGAATTTGCCCTTTGGGCATTCACAGACTGTCTAAAAGAGTTTTGTATCAGAAGCCAAAGGATCACATGACTGACAGGCCAAAAACAAGAATGAGATGTGCCTGCAATATGGCAGATAAGAGGTGTTCCTGACTGGAGAACTGCTTTGTCCTGAGCTGGTTTTGATCCTGAATTGTGCCCTGTCCACTTCCCTAATAAACCCCATAATCATGAGTACTGTTATGAGTTCTGTGTGGTCATTGTGATGGATTACTGAACCCAGATGTGAAGCAGAGAGTGCTGTGGGAGAGATGGTTGGTGTCAGAATAGGGTTAAGAAGATTGTAGAGTGGAAGCATATCTGAACTCTGCTTCAAAGGAATTGGCCTTGGGATGATTATGAATTTGATTCTCTTTCTCCTTTGTGAAACCAGGGAAAGTCAGATATGACTCCCACATGGTTTTAGCCAATATCATTGCTGATATCAGATAGATCTTGGTAGTAAATCAAATAATTATAGAAAGATTATTACCATGTTTTATTGAATATGCAAATGCATTTGACTATGTGGACCATCATAGATATGGATTACATTGGAAGAATGGGAAATCCAGAACACTTAATTGTACTCATGTGGAACCTATATATAGACCAAGATTCAGACAGAACAATGGAACACTATGTGGTTTAAAATCAGTAAAGGTGTGGGTCACGGTTGTATAGTTTTACCATATCTATTCAGTGTTTATTATTAGCAAATAAAGATTTTAATAGTGATTTGTAAAAGCGGGACATTTACATTACCTCAATATACAACTAATAGTCTGCTTATAGAAAATTTGAAGATCAGAGTCCAAGAAGTGAGTGAAGAAATTACCAATGTCTATATTTAGCATATACTCGATCAGAAAATTGAATGTTCAACAAGATAACTTACCTCTCACTGAAATGTAATTGAATTTGTTTCATAAATTCACTTTAACATACCGAGAGCTTTAAATGGAGCTGGGCATAATCAGCTGGAATTGTTCATACGGATTAAGCAATGAAGGATTTGCTCAAGCATGTGACAATCACCTAGTCTGGATGGAAACAAGTGTATGCTCATGGGTCATTAATGTTGGAACTACAGCAATCCAGGTTATTGACTAATACATATAATCTCTTCTGCTTACAACAGCAGCTGCAGTGGAATTAACCATTATTGAAGTCACAGCCACTTTAGCAAACACCTTCCACAAAAGCAAGATGAAATGAATCAGACATGTGAAACCTCTTTTTGAAGACAAACAAAAACAAGAACACACAATCCAACTGCAGTAGTAACAACAATGACAATAATGGTGCTACCCAAGAGCAGCTAACTTTAACATTTTGTCTCATCTTTTATACTGATAATTTAGATAAAATATTCTACAGAGATTATAAACTCTGTCCAAGTCCAAATGTTTCAGCCAAGGTTCATCAATACCTTAGTTTGAAAAGTAGTATCTTTTGCTCTTTAACATTTTCAAGAGATCTTTTGTAGCATATTTGCCAATTGTAATATGTCATTTCTTGACTGATGTTTCAATGAGCATTAATAGTGGATCCAAACAAAATGAAGTCTTTGACAACTTTAGTCTTTTCTCTGTTATCATGATGTCATTTATTTGTCCAGTTGTGAGGAATTTTATTTTCATTTTACTGGAGTGTAATCCAAACAGAAGGTTGTAGTCTTCGGTATTCTTTATTAAATATTTCAAGTCATTTAGCAATAAGTCTTCAATGTTTTGTCATCTGTATATTTCAGATTGTTAATGAGTCTTCCTCCAGTTTTGATGCCATGCATTTTTTCATATAATCTAGACTCTAAGATCATTTGATTAGGATACAGATTGCAAAGGTATGGTGAAAGGATGCAACCCTACTGTATACCTTTCCTGATTTTAAGCTATTCCATATTTTCTTATTGTATTCATTGTCTAAGTACAGGTTCCTCATGAACACAATTATGTGTTCCTGAATACCCATTCTTCCATATTTTTTATGATGCACACCGTCAAAAATTTTCATATAAATGAAACGATGAATGTAAAACTGATATTCTCCCATGTAAACTATCATTTAATTCACCATAAAACCTTTATAAAAGCATTTGCATACTCAATAAAGCACAAGTAACCTTCTTTCTATTGTTCTGTTTTTAGCCATCTGATGTCAGCAATGATATCCCTAATTCCATGTCCTCATCCAAATCTGATTTGAACTAATGATAGCTCCCTGATGATATACTGCTGCAATCTTTTTTTTTTTTTTTAAGTTTTTATTATGATTAGAATGAAAGTTTACAGGGGCAGATCATCAGTTTTACATTTAAAAAAATCATATACTTTGTTTCATTATAATGATTATAATCCCCTCCATGTACTATCAGTTAACAGTATTTCTCTCTTCACTTTTTTTTTTTTTTTTAACACTCAGGCATATATAATAATTGAAACCACCAAAAGGCACATTCTGCAAGCCTCCTTCCTCAGCTGCTCACTCTCTCAATATTCACATCTCTGTCTCCATCTCTGGTGTTGCTGCTTCTCTGGATAGAGACCCGCATTCCACTCATGCTCTTCTCCCTTGATGGCCCTAGGGTCCTCTGTTTCTGGACTGTAAGATGAACTACTTCCCCCTTTTTGTTAAAAAAAAAAAACAAAAAAAAAACACTTCTAGCTTTACAATTGTGACAGTCTCAATTAGTCATGATAAAATTACTCACGGTACAATCCTCAGAATCTGATACCCATCTCTTTTCACCAGACCCTGCAATCTATTTTGAATTATCTTCAACAAAATTTTATTTGCATGTTGTATTAATGACATTGCTTCATGATTTCCACAGTCCGCTTTGGAATGGGTACAAATACAGATATATGAATCTCTCCCCATTTGTTGTCAAGGTAGTTCTTTTCTAAATTACTTGACATAGCCTAACGAGTCTTTCAAGTGCTGTTTCAGGTTTTTAAAAAATTTCAATTTGTATTCCATCAATTCCTGGAGCCTAGTTTTTCACCTGTCCCAGGAAAAGGGCCAGTCCATGGAGAAGGACATCATGCTTGCTAAAGTATGTCCTTGTTGTTGTTAGGTGCCATCTAGTTAGTACTGATTCATAGCAACCCTATGCACAACAGAATGAAGCACTGCCGGGTTCTAGGCCAACCTCACAATTGTTGCCACCCTTGACCCCATTGATGTTGCCACTTTGCCAATCCATCTAGCTGGGGTCTTCTTCTTTTTCTCTGACCCTCCACCTTACCAAACATGATATCCTTCTCCAGTCACTGGTCCTTCCTGACAATATGTCTGAAGTATCCTGGCCTCAAGGAGCACTCTGGCTGCACTTCTTCCAACACAGATCTGTTTGTTCTTTTGGAAGCTCATGGCACTTTCAATATTCTCCTCCAACACCATAACTCAAAAGCATCAATTATTCTACGGTCTTCCTCATTCACTTTCCAGCTTTTGCATGTATATGAGGTTATTGAAAATACCATGGCTTAGGTTAGGTGCACCTTAGTCCTCAAACTGACATCTTTACTCTTCAACACTTACAAAAGATCTTATGCAGCAGATTTGCCTAATGCAATAAGTCATTTGATTGCTTGCCTGCTGCTTCCTTGAATGTTGATGGTTGATCCACGAAGAATGAAGTCCTTGACATCTTCAATCTTTTCTTTTTTGATAAGAATGTTGTTTGCTAATCCAGTGGTGAGGATTTTTGTTTGCTTTACATTGAGATGCAATCCACACCGAAGGCTGAGATCTGTCATCTTCATCAGTAAGTATTTTAAATCCTCTTCACTTTCAGCTAGCAATGTTGTATCATCTACATATTGTAGTTTGTTAATGAGTCTTCCTTTAATCTTGATGACACGTTTTCTTCATATAACCCAGCTTCTCAGATTATTTGCTCAGCATACAGGTTGAATAAGTGTGGTGAAAGAATATAACCCTGTCACACGTCGAATGGTTTAAAATTAAAGGTGTGCAACAGAGTTGTTGACATATAGGGACAGCGTGAAAGAGGGAGACTCCTAACAAGATGCATTGGCACAGTGGCAGCAATAATGGGCTCAAGTGTAGCAGGATGGCGCAGGACCAGGCGATGTTTCTCTCCATTGCATATAGGGTCACTATGGGTCGAATTCCACTCTATGGCATCTAACAGCAGCAAGATTTTTTGTCAGTCTTCAGTGCAGTTTGGACTTCTTCCTTTAATACCTTCAAAACTTCATTATATGCTGCCTTTTGAAATATTTGAACCTTGACAATTACTTTTTGGCACATTAACTCATGTATTCTTTCCATCTTCTTTTGATATCTGCTGAATAATTTAGTATTTTATCCAAAAAATCATTCGCTATTTCAAGTCAAGGCTTGGTATTTTTCTTTAGTTATTTCAGCTTGAGAAACACTGGGCATGTTCTTCCTTTTCGGTATTCTAACTCTAGATCTTTGCAAATTTAATTATCATAATTCACTTTGTTTTCTCAAATTGCACTTTGGAATTTTTTGGTTAGGTCTTTGACTTAGGTTTTCCAGTTGCATTGCTTCTCTATGTTCAAGTTTCAGATTGTAGACATCCAATTTAGTCTTTTCTTTCTTTCCTGTTTATAATGGCATTATGCTTTATTCATGTGTAATGCTTTTGATGTCATTCGTACAACTCTGCTGGTATTTGGTCAATAATATCTTATTCATCAAATATGTTCTTGAGATAGTCTTTAAATTCAGGTAGAATATATTCAAGATCATTTTTTGTTCTGGTGGAATTGTTTTAGTTTTCTTGAGTTTCAGTCTGAACTTAAATAGGAGCAATAGAGGGTCTGTTTTACAGGAAGCCAATGTGTTTTTGCTGATGATACAGAGCTTTCCCACTGTCTTTCCACATATGTTGTCAATTTTATTTCTGTGTATTCTATGGGTGAGATTCATGTGTAAAATCACCATTTATGTTGTTGCAAAAGGGTATTTGCAAATAATAAGTCATTGGTCTTGCAAAATTCTATCGTGGAATCTCAAGAATCATTTCTGTCACCAAGGTAATATTTTCCAATGATTGATCCTTCCACTTTCTGTTCAGTTTTTGCATTCTAATCACCAGTAATCAATGCATCTTGATTGCATGTTTGATCAACTTCAGATTGAAGACGTTGATTGCTGTTCTTAAATGCCTTAAGTTGGTTCCAAGTCATAGAAACCCTGTAAAGCATTTTTGAGGAGCAACTGGTGGGCTTAAACTACTGACTTTGTGGTTAGTAGTACTGTGCTTACCCTAAAATCCCACACTGCGATTCTGAAGAAGTTGGTAAAATTCTTCAATTTCATCATACCTGACTTTGTGTTTGGTGCATAAATTTCAGTTATAATGGTATTAAATGATCTTCCTATTGGATATTAAGGATGTTATCCTATCATAGACAGTATTGTACTTCAAAATAGATCTTAAAATGCTCTTTTTGATGAAGGATGCATTATCAGTTCTCTTCAGTTTATCATTCTCAGCATAGTAAAACATAAATATGAAATTCAATATGGCCAATACCGGGCAATTCAATTCATGAATGCCTAGGATACTGATCTTTATGCATTCTAATTCATTAAGTCATATGTCTTACATTCCATGTTCTGATTATTGATGGATGCTTGTAGTAGTTTCTTCTCATTTTGAGTTATGCCACATTACCAAAAGAAAGCACTGAAAACTTTGTTTGGTTCACATCATTAATGTCAACTCTATTTTGAGGAGGCAACTTTTCTGAAGTCATCTCTTGAGTGTCGTTCAACCTGAGTGGCTCATCTTTCGGTGTTATATCTGACAGTATTTCACTGCTGTTTTCAATAGCTAAACTTTCTGAAGTAGACTGCCTCTCCTTCTTTGTAGTCTGTCTTCATTTGAAAGTTCCACTGAAATCTGTCTCCCCTGAGTGATTCTGTTGGTATTGAAAATACTTGGTCACATAACTTCCAGCATCATAGCATGATAAAATGAGTGGTCAAAAATGCCGTAGTATATACTAATACTTATAAATTATTTGACTCCTAGTATGGCAATATCAATGGAGAAAAGATTGAAGTTGTCAAGGACTTCATTCTTCTTGGATCAACTATCAACACTCGCAGAACCAGCAGTCAAGAGATCAAACGACGTATTGCATTAAGCAAATCTGCTGCACAAGAACTTTTTAAAGTGTTGAAGAGCAAAGATGTCAGCTTGAGGACTAAAGTGCACCTGACCCAAGCCATGGTATTTTCAAAAACCTCATATTCATGTGAAAGCTGGACAGTGAATAAGGAAGACCAGAGAAGAATTGATGCTTTTGAGTTATGGTGTTGGAGGAGAATATTGAAAGTGCCATGGGCTGCCAAAAGAACCAATAGATCTGTTTTGGAAGAAGTGCAGCCAGAGTGCTCCTTGGAGGCCAGGATGGCCAAACTTCGTCTCTCATACTTTGGACATATTGTTAGGAGGGACCAGTCGCTGGAGAAGGATGTCATGTTTGGTAAGGTGGAGGGTCAGAGGAAAAGAAGAAGACACCCAACGAGAATTATTGGCCAAGTGGCAGCATCGATGGACTCGAGCGTGGCAACAATAGTGAGGTTGACCAAGGATTGGGCAATGTTTTTTTCTGCTGTGCATAAGGTCACTATGGGCCGGTACTGACTCAATGGCACCTAAAAACAACATGGCAATATAAGATTAGCACTGAACTGTGAACTACATACTCGGCAGCTCAAACCTACCAGCTGATCCTCAGAAAGTATACACAGGGTTGCTGTGAATCAAAACTTATTCAGTGGCACTTAACAACAATAACATTAGTTATTTACATTATACATTTAAAAATTGTATGGTCTCTGGTATGATTTGTCTCAAAGTTCATCAGTACCTGTTTCTAACCTAAACAAACAATTAGAGGGTTCTATGTTCCAGGAGTAGGCCTGGTGTTGTGCTGCAGGTTAATGCTCTTGACTGCAAAGTTGGTTTGAACTACAAGGTTTGGAGTTCAAGTTCACCAACTACTCTTCTGAAACTCTATATAGGGTTGCAATGGGTCAGAACTGACTTGCTGGCAATTAACAACAACAACAATATTCAAGGAGAAAGTTTGACACTTTGCTTTAACTTGAGGGTTTTGTGAGCATTCAAATGTGACATTTCTTTCTTCCATAAAAGTTGGAATGGATTACGAAAATTAACATGGATGCTAAGACACATTACTTAAGCTTGCATTTACATATTTAAGAAAGTTTTCTAACTTATAGTGGAGATGAATCATGATTGTTATATTAAAGGAAATATTTTTGTATCTATGAGATTAAAGAAATAAATTAAAGGGAAGCTTGTAAATTAATGTTAAGATACCTTGAAAGAACACCTTGATCACCTCTGTGTCAAGATGAATCATATCACAGACATTGAATGATTGTACAATATAATGTAACAAGACAATTTCAATCATCTAAACTTTGTCAATCTGTCAGTCTCTGTTCCACTGATATATATGAGCATATGTTGTCAAGAGAGGCTGAGTCATATTTGAAATCATGAAGCTGGAAAAAAAAATTTTAAACTTAATATTAATATATTTAAAATTTGAAGAAGAGGTTTTAGTGAACAGATACTTATCTTCATTTCTGTGAAGCTATTTGTAATAGAAATATTATGTTAATATTTTATAACGTCTTTTAATTTGATTCTAGGTTAAATTCACTCATGAATATCTATTATTGCGAGAAACAATCACAGAACACTAGTGACATCTCTTTCTGTTTCAGACTTTTTTTGTTTTCAATCAGTCCAGCATCATTCCCTTCCTACTTCCACTACTCTACTGCACAAAATTGTTGTTGTTAAATGCCATAGAGTCAGCTCCAACTCATAGTGACTCTGCTAAGAGTTTGTGAGGAGCAACTAGTGAGTTTGAGTCATAGACTTTGTGACACACACTGCCCTTGCCATCCAGTGCATTATCCTGCAGCACCACACCAGGAATCCATTACACAAAGTTGATGTTGTTGTTAGCTGCCATCAAGTAGTTTCTGTCTCATAGCGAGACTATGTACAACAGAACAAAACACTACTTGGTCCCGGGTCAACCAAATTTCTTGGCATAGATGAGTGAGTGTTTCCTGTGCCGCCTCATTTTCTTGAAATATTTCCATTTTTATTCCGTCAATCCCTGGTACCTGTTCTTTGCAAATTCCTTCAATGCGCCTTGGACTTTCTCCTTCAGTATCAGTAGCTTTTGATCACATGCTACCTCTTGAACACCAACCATTTCTTTTTGGTACAGTGACTCTGTGTATTCCTAACATCTTATTTTAACGCTTTCTGCATCATTTAATAATTTGCCCAGAGAATCCTTCAATAACGAAAGTTGAGACTTGAATTTGTTTTTTCTTCAATTTGCTCAGCTTGATAAATGCTGAGCATGTTCGTCACTTTTGGTTTTCTGACTCCAAATCTTTGCAAATTTTATTGTAATATTTGAGTTTGTCTCCTCAAGATGACCTTTGAAATTTTCTATTCAGCTCTTGGACCTCCTCATTTCTTCCATTTGCTTTAGCATCTCTACACTGAAGAGCTAGTTTCAGTGTTTCTTCTGACATCCATTTTGATCTTTTTCTTCTTAATGGCTTTTGCTTTCTTCCTGTGTGATGTTCTTGATGTCATCCCACAACTCTTCTGGTCTTCAGTCTTTAGTGTTTCATGATCAAATCTGCTTTTGAATGATCTCTAAATACATTCAAGGTAATATTTTGGCTCTTGTGGACTTGTTTTCGTTTTCTGCAGCTTCAGTTTTAATGTGCATATGAGCAATTGATGGCCTGTGACACAATATACCCCTGGCCTTGTTTTTACTGATGATATAGACCTTTTTCATTGTCTCCTTGCACAGATGTAGTCAGTTTGATTTCTGTGAATTCCATCTGGTGATGTCCATGTGTATAAAAGGAATCGCCAGAATCATCACAATAGAAAGCTTGTAAGTCCATCTTCATCCTATAACCAATCATAGTACCTATAAGGGGGCTTGAAGTTGCCCAGTGAAAGATGCTTCCTGTGAAGTCTTTGCATTGCATAAGACCATAGGTGGAATTCTGAACCCCATCCAGAATTGTCTGACATGGGAAATTTCTACTTGAAAGGTCAAATTTCCACTTGGAGCGGTTAGAAGAACAGAAGATACTTCATGAAAGAAAGATCAGCAGGAAAAATCAAAAACAATAATGGCAGTCTGATTGACTAGTACAAAAACAAGCAAATTGTTCATCAGGGAGCCATCAAGGCAAGTGAGTGTGTTCTCTCAGAGCAAACCCCCTTCAACGACTGAGACTAGGGGGAATACACAAGCAGGCATATGGTCTGGCTGGTGACCATGTTGGTCACCAATAAGGGGAAGAGGGGGATAAACAGAAATGAAGTTGGGAGCTGGGTCTGACCACATTCAATAGACTCCTTTGGACCTTAGTGGAGACATGGTTGGCCAGCAGTACGGCATAACCCAGAACTCCTGGACCCAGATGTAGTGACATGGCCACAGAGGACTACAGCAGAGAGTGAAGCATCCAGATGATGTGAAGTGAGGGGAAATACACAGGAACACCCATACTTGCAGATAGTACCCACTTGACCTGCTTCAATGGCTGGATGATCAGAACTTAACTAGAAGAAGAAAGAAGAGGAAAAAAAAAGAGTAGTTTGTTACAATTTGATGAACTTTACCTATACTTATAGATGTAGTAGTTCAAACAAGGGAACAAATCTTTACAGAGAGGATCACTCTCACACCCTCGGTACACAGGGTTGGCAGGGATGGATTATTTGGAGATTGGCTTCCCAAAATGGGGTGAGGGAGGTGAGGTGGCTACAAAGGCATAAAGTGACTGTTTTACAAGCTTTCAAGAGGGAGCCTAGTTCCACACAGGGTGTGGGAAGGTAGAATCTCCACTGAATGGTTTCCAAAACATTGGGATGGGACTAATGAAAGGTGATGTGCATAAGATTTTTGTAGTACAATAGTGAATAATTGTCATCAAGACTGACTGTGAGGGTTGGAAATATAAAGGTAGATGTTTTGTAACACAAGGAGGGAAGTGATTGATTTTGTAATCCAGGAACGAAGGTACCTGGTACCATTAAGTGAGAAGAGCAGAGTGTGGGACTCTACCCAGGGAAGCAGTGACACAAGAAATGGAGGCAGGGATGAAGATGTGGACAGATGGAGCAGCTAGTGACACTGGACTCAGGGAGGGAGAGGGGTTGTGTGCTGATGGCCTGGGGCAGGTCTGTGAGGTGTACCCATGGTTGTTTGATGGTGCATGGAGGGGCTTGTAATCTTTGCAGGGAAATGAAATATGATAGGATGAATGTGAAACTAATGTTCTCCCATATTGTTGTTGTTGTTAGGTGCCATCAAGTTGGTACCGACCCATAACGACCTTATGCACAGCATAATGAAATACTGCCTGATCCTGGGCCAACCTCACTATTGTTGCCACACTTGAGTTCATCAATGCTGCCACTTGGCCAATCCATCTCATTGGGGATCTTCCTCTTTTCCTCTGACCCTCCACCTTACCCACATAATTCATAATAAAATCTTAAAATGAGAGAGAGAGGGAGAGAGAAGAGAGAGGGGACATATTTTATTGCTCTTGGTGCTTTTTCCTTAGACAAGTATGTGTTAAGATTGCCCCAAATTAGACTACAAAGATGGCTTAAAAAAAAAAAATAGGCTCATAGGAGTTTATTACCCTTTATACTTTGCTGTTGTTATTGTTTCCCTCTCAGGGTCATTCCTTTTCACAGCCAGGATAACAAGAAAAAAGTATATTTTTTACAAGGTTAAAGTTGCTATCACAAGGGACAAAGAAAGCCTTCCGTATAGACCCTAAATTCTCTCTATCCGCTTTCCCCTGGTACTCAAAATTTTTCACTGCCCTGAAGGTTAAATGCCTCCAGCTCCCGAGACACAGCATCATTTTACCTCATTCTCAACTTCTGCAGAATTCTTTTTATTTATTTTTCAAATATGGCCTAATCAGACATGGTAGCTATAACAGGCTACCTTTTGGAAGTAAAAACATAAAAATTTCATGCTTAGAACTTAAAAAAAACATTGGGCTAAAATTAAAAACATACCCAGGTAATTGGGAAAACAACAACAACACATTTAATGTGGGTTTCTCTCATCTATTCATTTTTTTTGTCAATTTAGGTAGAAACAAATGGTAGCAATCATCAGAATCTTCTGTAGAAACACTGGAGATTAAACTGCCAAAATGTGCTCTTCTCTCAACTACTGAAAGGGAGGAGTAAATACAAAAAGAAAGTAATGATAAGATGGAAGAAATACACAGTCACAGTAACAAAAATAAATGATCAAGGTTCAAACATTTCTGTTTGATACTAAAGGAAGAATCCAAGGTGCATTGAAGGCATAGGCAAAGAAAAATCTCTGGGAATAGATGGAATACAAATTGAAATATTTCAACAAACTGATGAAGCACTGGAGGCATTCACTCAACTATGCCAAGAAATTTGAAAGGCAGCTACCTGGCTAACTGACTAGAAAAGATGCATGCTTGCACCATTGCCAAAGACAGGTAAACCAACGAAACCAATGGAAGTCATCAATACATATCATTAATATCTCATACAAGTAAAATGCTGCTAAATATAATCCAAAAACAGCTGTAACTGTACTTTGACAGAGAACTTCTGTAGGTTCACATCAATTTCACATGAGGATGTGGAACGGGAGACAGCACTGCTGATGTCAGATGGATCTTGGCTGAAAGCAGAGAATACGAGAAAGATGTTTGTCTGTCCTTTATGGATTATTCAAAGACTTTAGGCTATGAACACCATTGCATATAATGAGTATTCTGAAACACTTAATTGTGCTTATGAGCATCTTGTACATTGACCAAGAGGCAGTTGTTCTGACAGAACCAGGGAACACTGAATGGTTTCGAATTAGCAAAGGTGTACACCAGGGTTGTATTCTTTCACTGTATTTATTCAATCTGTACGTTGAGCACATAACCTGAGAAGCTGCATTATATGAAGGAAAACATGGCATCAGGATGGGAGGAAATCTCAGTAACAAACTGTAAGATGCAGATGACACAACCTTGCTGGCTGGAAGTGGAAAACACTTAAAATACTTATTGATAAAGATCAAATACCACTGCCTTCATTATGGGTTGTACCTCAATGTGAAGAAGACAAAAATCCTCACCACTGGAGCAATAAACACCACCCATATAAATGGAGAAAAGTTTAAAGTTGTCAAAGATTTCATTTTGTTTCAATCAACCCTCAACACTCATGGAAGCAGCAGTCACAAAATTAAATGACGTATTAAATTAGGAAAATCTGTTATACAATTTTTCTTTAGAGTGATCAAGGGCAAAGATATCACTTTGAGGACTAAGTACACCTGACCCAAACATGGTGTTTTCAAAAACCTCTTATTAATGTGATTGTTGGCCAGTGAATAAAGAAGACCACAGCATTGATACATTTGAGTTATGGTGTTGAAGGAGAATATTGAAAGTACCATGGACAGCCAAAAGGACAAACTAGTCTGTGTTAGAAGTGCAGCCAGAATGCTCCCTGGAAGTCAGAATGACCACACTTCATTGATCATACTTCGGAAATATATTCAGGAACAGTACCTGGAGAAGGATATCATATTTGGTAAAGCGAAGGGTTGGAAAAAAAGAGGGAGACCCCAACAAAATGCACTGGTATAGTGGAACAGCAGTGGGCTCAAACATAGAAATGATTATGGGATTGACCTAGAACCAGGCAATGTTTCATTCTGTAGTGCATAGGGTCGCTATGAGTTGGCACCTAGCAACCACACAACTTCCCTAAGAAACCACATAATCATGAGTAAGTCTATGAGTTCTGTGTGTCTGTTTCAATGAATTATTGAACAGAGCAAAGAAACTGTGAGTGCCTTGAGAGGGATGGCTGGTGTCAGAACTGATAAAGAAGATTGGAGGGTGGGTGCGTGTCTGAACTTTGCTTCATGGAAACAGGACTTTTGCTGATTTTATGTTTGATTCTACTTTCTCCTTGTAAAGTCAGAGGAGATGAGACATCATCCCCATGCCATTTTTGCAAGCTGATATATTGTACCTGATAATTTTCTTCCAGTCTGAAGTTGTCTTTTCATTTTGTTGATAAAATCTTTTGATGTACAAAATGTTTAATTTTTACAATGGCCCTTTATCTTTTATCTTAATCCATTTATCTTTCATTTTTGCTTCAGAGCTTTCATTATCATATCTGAAAACATCAGTTTAAACACTAGGTTCTTGATCCTCATCCCTATATTTTTCTTCTAAGAATGTTATAATTTTAGTTTTCACATTTAGGCCCTTGCTTTATTTTGTGCATTTTTTGTTTTGTTGTTGTTTTTGTTCAAACGCATACTTTTTGGATGATTGACTGGATTAAATAAATGATTGAAATTAATAAATCCATCTAGTTAATTATGAAATCTAATCATACATCCAAATCACTATTTCTATGTCTGTGGTTGTTGTTGTTGTTAGGTTCCATCAAGTTTGTTCTGACTCATAGCTGCCTTATGCACAAAAAATGAACTACTGCCCATTCCTGCACCATCCTTGTAATCATTGTGATAGTTAGGGTCTGTGTTAATGTGATTGAGCCAGGATGCTCAGTTGTTTGGTAGTCATAATGGACTCTATGAAGATTGACTATGAGCAGGCATAATGAACTCTATGATTTTTGGCTATGAGCAAATATAGCTAACTCTATGATGATTGACTATGAACAGGCATATTTAACTGTATGGTGACTGGGTAAGAGTAGTTAATCAATTGAAAGGATGTTAACTTAGGGGTGTGGACTGCTCTCAATATAATGGATATTCAGAAAAGACTCACTCTATTCCCTGCTATGTATGGATATCTCATATGGGTTGTCCTTCAACCTCAAGTTCATTGAGCCTGAGCAAGTAGTCTACTATATTGTGTGTTTGTCTTCTGGGTCTGCTTTTCAAGTTTGCCTGGAAAACTGGACACCTGTTCCTGTTGCCCTGACTCATGTGCTCCATGCCGCTGGTTCTGCAGCGTATTGCTCAGGCTTTGTTGGACCATCACCCTGCTGTCCCCCCTGCTCCAGCACTGAGGTCCTACTCTATGTCCTGGCTTGGGATTCCTGATTTCCAGAGCCTTCCACCGATCTTGGTTTACTTAAGATTGGTTTACTTAGGATTATCCTATATCTACAATCATGAGCTATTTCTTTGATGTAAATTTTTCTTTATATATATGTGTGTGTGTGGTTGTTATGTGCCGTGGAATAGGTTCTGATTCATAG
>NW_006408884.1:438575-440775 GCF_000296735.1 Chrysochloris asiatica | reverse complement strand
GGTGGCAATATTAATATGCAAACTATCACCATTAATAGATCATGTACTGGAAAGAAGCAAAGCTTTCAGTGATCATGTCTATGATATTTTCTGCAATTTTGTCTGGATGAGAAGTATAAAGAAGCTGGTTGGTTGATTCTATTTACAATAGAACAAGTGATAAAAGAAAGACATATGCTCAGGGCTAAAGGTTCAATTGCCATATGAAATACCTGAAAGTTTCCACTTGTGTCCTAGAAGAAAGCCTACTTTCCTTTAGTGAAAGAGCTAATATTGCCAAAAACCAGATGGAGCATTTTATTGTAAGAGTACCTGGATTACAATGTTGGCTCAATTCCTATCCCAGAATAATGTCCAATGCTAAACTGAGGGCATTGATAGGGAAGAAATGAGATACTGAAATTTGGGATGGGGCCATTTGGGCAGGTAATCAGGAAGCTGGGACATAAAACCTATAGATCCCATTGAATCACTCTTGCCAACAGCCCCACCCCTCCCATCTGAAGAGATTACTCCATTATCAGGAAAAATATCGCCTCTGCCCACTCTTGATGAGATTAACTTCAGATGTGTCTGTTGAGACGGTACCTAAAGCACTTCCTGAGGCATCATCTAAGGTAGATGTCTTGCAAAACAATCCTGAACATTCCCAGGAAACATCTCCACAATCATTCCTTCTAGACCTATAACTAGACTAAAGTCCCATCAAGTCCCAAAAGGTAAAGTACAATTTGTGGCTCACTAAGAAGTATGCAACACTCCAAAGGAACAGCTTGATTTTTCTAATATATATCAAGAGAAACCAGGAGAATATGAGGAGGAACGATTATTAAGGGTGTGGGATAATGATACAAGGAACGAAATGCTGGATTGGTCTGAGTTTATTGATAACTGCCCACTAAGCACAGATACTTCATTCACTGTTTCAACTCAAGTGGCTAGGAAAGGATCTAATAGTTTATTTGATTCGTTCACTGAAGTTTGGACTGCATGGTGGCCTGCAATACTTCAAAGTTGAAGTACCAGACCTGTTTTTGTGTTCTGTAGAAGAAAGAATCCAAAGTCTTCAGGAAATTAGCATGTTAGATTGGATTTATCAGGAGAAATCCATAAGTACACACATAGAGTGCCCAGAGGACACAACTTTTGAGGAAGAAATTTGTGAAGGGAGCCCCTACCTCCTTGAAGACTGCTGTGACTCCTATATTATATAAATTGGATTTGACAGTGGGGAATGCCCTAATTGAACTAAGACACCTAACCACAATGGGGTTCATTGAACCCTGTGATGGTAAGAACCTAGTGGCAGCATTTAATTGATAAAGAAAAGGTGGGTGTGGCAACCATAATAGCAAACTCAAAATAGTAATCATAATAGTCTGACTCATGTGGACTTACAGCATTGGCTAATTGGGCAGGGCATCCCTAAGAGTGAAATAGATGGGAAACCTAATAATATTTACTTGATTTGTACAAGAGGAAGAACTCTGGGTCACGTGAATGGTAGTCTAACTTGAATCTCCAAGACAGAAAGTCATGACCAATCAACAAATTCCCAGACTTAAGCCAGTTTACATATCCACAACCCCTTCAATGAAAAGGTGGCCAGGTTCCCCTGAGAAAGGACCCTACTATACTGCTCGCTGTTAGTCTTCTTTCCAGCCTTTCAAAGGAGGGATTTTTACAAGGGTGACTGTTTATTGGGAGAAAGGAAATAATCAGACTTTTTAGAGATTACTAATTCCAGGAGATCCAAAATGTCACTGTGACCCACCAGTCAGAGTGGGGGCGTGTGGAGGTCAAGTTATTAATGGTCTAAGCTAAGGTCAGTCTCAAGATGGGTCCAATGAGTTCTCAAATTCAATTTGTGGTGGTTTTCCCAGTTCTAGAAAGATAATCAGACTAGACATACTTAACAATTGGAAGAACCTCCCCATTGGGTCCCTAAAATGTGGAATAAGGTCTGTTATGGTTGGAAAAGCCAAGTGTAAACCATTAGATCTTCCTTTATTAAGATAGATAGCAAACAAGGATTTGAAGGATGCAGGGGTGGTGATTATCAACACATCTCCACTTAACTCACCTTTCCTGCCTGTGGAAAAAACTGATGGATCTTAGAGAATGACAGTCATATCTCCTATTGCAACTGTTGTTCCAAATGTTATCTCTTTAAGATAATATTCACATCTCCTACCTGAAA
>NW_006408884.1:436520-438475 GCF_000296735.1 Chrysochloris asiatica | reverse complement strand
GGTGGCCAGGTTCCCCTGAGAAAGGACCCTACTATACTGCTCGCTGTTAGTCTTCTTTCCAGCCTTTCAAAGGAGGGATTTTTACAAGGGTGACTGTTTATTGGGAGAAAGGAAATAATCAGACTTTTTAGAGATTACTAATTCCAGGAGATCCAAAATGTCACTGTGACCCACCAGTCAGAGTGGGGGCGTGTGGAGGTCAAGTTATTAATGGTCTAAGCTAAGGTCAGTCTCAAGATGGGTCCAATGAGTTCTCAAATTCAATTTGTGGTGGTTTTCCCAGTTCTAGAAAGATAATCAGACTAGACATACTTAACAATTGGAAGAACCTCCCCATTGGGTCCCTAAAATGTGGAATAAGGTCTGTTATGGTTGGAAAAGCCAAGTGTAAACCATTAGATCTTCCTTTATTAAGATAGATAGCAAACAAGGATTTGAAGGATGCAGGGGTGGTGATTATCAACACATCTCCACTTAACTCACCTTTCCTGCCTGTGGAAAAAACTGATGGATCTTAGAGAATGACAGTCATATCTCCTATTGCAACTGTTGTTCCAAATGTTATCTCTTTAAGATAATATTCACATCTCCTACCTGAAATGCAGTGGTTAAAGTGAATAGAGGTAAATACTGTTAACTGTTGGTGCGTGAAGGGGATTGCAACCATGTAATGAAGAAAAGTATATGACTTATTAAGTGTAAAACTGATGATCTGCTCTGTAAACCTTCACTCAATTCACAATAAAAAAAGTTGTTTGTTTGTTTGAAGAATGTTCTCTGGTCATTTTGCACTCTTTATACATCTGTATCAATGGGCAAAAGAAAGGGATTAGTGTATTGTGTAGTGAGATTGATCCTAATTATCAAGGAGAAATTAGCTTGACATTTCGTAATGGAGGTAAAGAAGAAAATGTGTGGCACCCAGGAGGTTCCTTAGGGTGTCTTTTAGTACCACCATGTTCTGTGATTAAAGTCAATGCTAAACTTCACCAACCCCATTTCAACATGAAGATTAATACCCTAGACCCTTCAGGAGTGAAGGTTTAGGTGAGACCACCAGGCAAAGAATTTTGAACAGCTGAAGTGCTTGCTGCAGGCACAGGGAATATGGAATGTGGAGTTGAAGAAAATAGTTCTAAATACCATCTATGGTCATGCGACCAGTTGTAGAAATGAGGACTATAATTGCTAATATATAAACATATATTATTGTTTTGTATGTGTACATCAAATGTTGAAATATTTTTGCTTTGTTCATTTGTGAAATATAAGATGTAAATAGGGCCAGTGTGTTTTCAGTTGTACACATGTTAGTTATGTCATGTTAGGTGCAAGAATTACGTTATAATTTTCTTTATTTAGAGATTATGCATATGGTTTATAAGTGCCATGTTGACAAAGAGTGGTCTTTGATTCTTAGGTTCTATGTTAACTTGAGTGAGCCAGGATTCCCAGTTGTTTGGCTGTGATAGTTAATTCTATGATGATAGGCTATGAGCAGCCAATCAATTGAAAGGATGTTTCTTTGAGGATGTGGCCTGCTCCGAAAATAATATACATTCAGGTAAGACTTTTTTACTTGCCCACAGGGTTTGAATCTCACATCTGGGTCGTCTTCAACCTCTGGTTCTCTGAACCTAAATCAGTGTCCTGCTCTGTTGTGTGTTTGCCAGCTGAGCCTGCCAGCCGAGTGTGTCTGGAAAACCAGATGCCCACCTGTGGACCCTGCAAACACGTTCCTGTTACCCCGGTTATGCAGTGAGCCTGCTCAGACCTTGATCGACCATCAACCTGCTTTTGCCAGTACTCCAGCACAGAGGTTCTGCTCTGTGCTCTGACTTTGGATCCTTGACTTCTGGAGCCACACACTGAATTTGGTTAGCCTGGCCTGCACTTGGAAATCCCCTATCTCTATGATAGTGATAAAAAAAACTTTTATCATTTCCTTAATATAA
>NW_006408884.1:434380-435580 GCF_000296735.1 Chrysochloris asiatica | reverse complement strand
AAGAATCTTATCCCCATCTCCTTTCACCAGACTCATCTAGACAAGATGAAAACTATTCAATGGGGATTCCACCTTCCCCTGAACACTCTGAAACTAAATTCACTCTTGAAAACTTGTAAGGCAGTCACTCTGTGCCTTTATAGCTGCCCCTGCTTCATTTTAGGTAGCCAATGTCTACATTGCCTTCTCTATCAACCTTGTGTACAGATGGGAAGGGAGTGATCCTTCCTGTGAAGATTCCTTCCCTCTCAGTTGGCATTTTAAGCTACTACATCTGTAAGTATAGGTCAAGTTCACCTATTGAAATTGCAACAATTTACACTAGTTTCCATAAGCAGGATTATTATCCTACTTAAAAAAATAAAAATGCTGCTAAGTTCCTTTGAGTTGATTCTGATTCTTAGTGACACTGTGTAAGGTTTCTGAGCAGTGACTGGTGAGTTTGAACCACTGACCTTGTAGTTCAAACCTACCATGCCGTCCAAGGCTTATCCTACAGCACTACATCAGTAAAGTAGTGCCTCTATTTTACTACTCTGGGTGTGTGGAAATAATCTTCCTCTTTTTCCTCCATATAAACAATAGCTTTTCATTCTAATTTCATTTGTTCAATTCAATCCCTCAATTCTCTATGATCTACACATAAATGGCAACTTATCATAAGAGATTTTCCGACAGTAGAAATTTGATAGCACCAATTCTTTTCTCTAGAGTTCAATTACTGTGGTTTTTATCCATTGCCATTGTGTATATTACTACCTTAAATATACATTTTATTTTATTTCAGTGTTTGTTTGTTTTGTTTTGTGTTTTGCTTATGCCATCATTTTCATTTTCTCGATAAGTCTGAAAACTCCATAAGATCAAGAAGTTTGTGTGATTTAGTCATGCTTTATACAACAGAAACAAAGCAGGCTTTTAGAAAATGTTGTTGAAGGGGTGAATAAATAATAAATGAATACATCCAACATCATCTCTTTCTATATCAGACGCATTTCTTTCCTTTATTTTTGCATGGTTCCCATTATTCTCCCTTGATAGAGAAATCCTAAAATTTGATTTTCACAGTTGTTTTGAAGTATAGTAGTATGTTTAACATTGACTAATTGTAATCAACTTGACAACTCACAACAATATTTGATAATTTTCTCCCTATTGTTCTGAAGTCTAGCACTATATTTGCTGTTGCTGTTAAGGGAT
>NW_006408884.1:423512-429615 GCF_000296735.1 Chrysochloris asiatica | reverse complement strand
ATGGATTGGCCAAGTGGCAGCATCGATGGACTCAAGTGTGGCAGCAGTAGTGAGGTTGGCCTTGAATCAGGCAGTGTTTTGTTCTGCTGTACATAAGTTCGCTATGGATAGTTATCAACTCAATGGCACCAAACAACAACAACATTCATAAGGTTTACTGTGAATAAATAGTCTGTCTCTCCTAGACTGTCTTAGTCTGGAAACTCATTTAAATGCTCCCCACCATACATGACTCTGAAAGTATTAAAAATACATGTGGCATAGCTCCCAATTTCACAGCAACACACAAGAACCACAGTATGGCAAACTGACAGACAAGTGGTACAGACACTCTATACAGGGTAGTTATGAGTTAGAATTGACTCAATAGCACAGGATTTGGTTGTTTTTGTTGTTGTTGTTTTTTTGCGGGGTGCTTTGTTTTTTGTTATTGTTCATTTAATAAATATAGTAGATTTTTCTTTCATCATTACCTATTTTTATATTTAAAAATTGCTATTTAAATTCATTATTTCATATTTACCCCAATAGATTTTTCACCAGATTCAAAACATGAATCTTTCTTTTTTTAAAAATCACAAAATAAAGAGTTAGCTTTTGTATTTAAAGAAAGTTAGGTAGAATAACAATGACATTATTAAATAAGAAGTCTTGTATTTATTGTTGTTGTTGTTAAGTGCCGTTGAGTCAGTTCTGACCTATAGCGACCCTGTACAGGGTTTCCGGGGGTGTAAATCTTTACAGGAGTAGAAAGCCTGATCTTTCTCCCTTGGAGCGGCTGGTAGTTTCGAACCGCTGACCTTAAGGCTCGAAGCCCGATTCGTAACCACTACGCTACCAGAGCTCCTTGTGTTTATGGAGAATATTTATTTGATACCATCTTTTATTTTCAAATGATATTTGTAGAGAAATGTTAGTAGATATGGATTAAAATGTTCTCTCCTTTGCTATATCATAATAAGTAAAAAATTGCATTTAAGTAAAAAATATAATTCTCAATTTCAGTTCTGAACAGTAGTATTATTTTAGTAATATTCTCTTTCTACCAATCTTAATTGTCCCCTCCATTTTATTTGTATCCTCTATATGCATAGTGGTTACAAATCGGTTTACGAACCGCAAGGTCAGCAATTTGAAACTATCAACTGCTCCACCAGAGAAAGAAGAGGTTTTCTGCTCCCATAAAGATTTACAGCCTTGGAAACCCTGTACAGGTCGCTATGGGTCGGAACCGACTCGACAGCACTTAACAACAACATGCACTAAATGCAAAATGATTGCTTTTTTGTAGCCATGAATTTAAAATTCAAATTGAATTAATACAATATTAATGGAAAAAAATCATGATTTCTTAGATATTGTAATTTTAATGCATAAAACATAAAGAAATGATATAGTATTTTATATAATTTTAAAATTACATAATAATTTATATTATGCTATGGAGTCCTAGTGTGGCACTGTGGGTTAAGGCGTCAGTCTGCAAAGCCATTTGAACTGCTGGGTCTGTGGTTCAAGCTCACCAATTGCTCCTCAGAAACCTTATACAGGGTCGCTATGGGTCAGAACCGATTCGACAGCATTTCTCAACAACATATAATTTTGATTGATTCTAATATAACATTTTAGCATATTTCCTGCAAAAATAGTCAAGTTATTTATAGTGCAACCTATTGGTATGTGATGAAACAAGGAGCTCTAATGATGCAGTAATGGTTAAGTTCTTACCTGCTAACTGAATAATCAGTGATTCAAACCCAACAGCAGCTTTCTGGGGTTAAAGACATAACCCTCTGATCCAGTAAAGATGATAGCCTAGGGAAGTTGTCTCGGTTATCTAGAGCTGGTATAACAGAAACATTACTACAAGAGCATGCCTTTAACAAACAGAAATTTGTCTCTGTTTAGAAAGCTAGACATCCAAATTCTGAATACTGGCTCTTTGGAAGGGTCATTGTCTCCCCTCAGCATCTGTAAGCCCAGCATCTTTTTGGGATCTCATGTGTCTTAGCATCAATCTGTCCCTGATCTAGGAGCTTCACAGTGCAATGATCCTGGTTCTATGTTATTGATGGCAGTGATTCTTTCTTTCTCTGCTCAGTTCTCCATACTTTGAGATCTCAAAAGAGCCTGACTCAAGAGACAACCTAATTCAGTAGATTACATCTGAATGTACTGACATCATATAAGTGAGGATTTACAACATATTCACATACTTATTTCAGTTCAGGGTTGATCACATCTTGTGGGTAATTGCTTTATATTAGATCTCATCTTAGCTAAACCACTGAGAATCCAGACCCAGTCAAGTTGTCACAAAACCTTGACTATGACAGAAGCCTATGACATTTGTATTCTGTCATGTTGTTGACACTCTGTGCCTTTGAGTCAGTTCCAACCATAGCTACCCTGTATAGAGTTTTCTGAGGAGTGGCTAGTGAGCTTTAACCGCGAACCTTGCTATTCCAACTGACTTTGCAGTCCAGTGCATTAACCCACAGTGCCACACCAGGAATCTATATTCTGTCATATAGCGTCTTAATGAAGAGGAATGGACTTGAGGATGCACAACAACAACACAATATAATAATCATAAAATAAAGTTGAGGATTTTTTTTGCCATAAGAAAATTTAAGACATTAAAGAATTTTAAACTTTGAAAAATGTCTCTACTGTACTATGCATGTGACTCACACCAACCTGACTGTCCTGTTCCTATCAAGGGTAGCCACAATGTGAACCTGAAATAAGGTATGATTGTGACATTGGTAGATGGAAAGCTGGCTCAATTAATAAGCACTGATAAATTGTGGTTGTTAAGTGCCATTGAGTCGGTTCCGACTCATAGCAACTCTATGCACAACAAACTGAATGGAGGTTTACAGAGGCAGATTGTAGAAAAACTTTCCATTTTGGATTAAGTAACTGGATTTATTATATCATCGCTCACCCAAACACCCTTTCCCGGGCATATTTAAAGAGGAGCATTGTGGAAGACATAGTGGAAAAGAGTTAAATATACAGAATTTATAAAGATGTGAGCTTTGAACTGGTTGAGTAAGAAGATATACAGGACGTTCATTATGTAGTTGACAAATGTGTGGATTTGAAATCAGGCCTGGATTCTCCATTCTTTTCACTCTAGGAGTTATGATGGAAATTAGTTTGTGTCAAGTACATTCAAAAAGGTTATTTTAATCTTCAAAACCATTTTACTTTGTTGTTGTGGTGGTTTTCTGTTTTAGATGCCCTTAAGAAGGTTCTGGTAGTCCTGGTGTGGTGCTGTGGGTTAATGCAATGGACTGCAAAGTCTGTTTGAGCCACAAGGTTGGTGGTTCAAGCTCAACAACCGCTCCTTGGAAACCCTCTATACAGGGCAGCTATGAGTCAGATACAACTCGACGGCACTTAACAACTACAATAACAAAAAGTAGGTTCTGACTCAAAGTGGCCCTAAAGCTGCCTGATTATGCTGCATACACATAATTGTTTATGTTTGAGTGCATTTTTACAAACATGATGTTCCTCCAACTCCTTGAAAGTTTATCTTTTTTTCAAATTCACAATATAGTTTGCCAAGCATGATGTCCTTCTCCAGTGACTGATCCCGCTTGATAATATGTCCCATGTTCAAGTTTCACCATCTTCACTTATAAGGAGCATTCTAGCCATACTTCTTCCAAGAAGTATTTGTTTACATTTCTGACAGTTCATGGTATATTGTTCACCAACACCATAACTCAAAGGCATCAATTTTTCTTCCATCTTCCTTATTCATTGTCCAGTAAGTGAAAGTATAATGGCTTGGATTGACACAAGTTAGTTCTCAAAGTCACTTCTTTGTGAGGATTTTTGTTTTTCTTTTTGAAGAGTAATTTATACTGAAGAATGCAGTCTTTAATCTTCATCAGTAAGTGCTTCAAATCCTCTTTCTTTTCAGAAAGCAATGTCGCATCATGTGCATTTGGCAGGTTGCTAATGAGTTTTCTTCTGATCTTGATGTAATTTTCTCCTTCACATAGTCTAGTTTCTCAGGTTATTTGCTCAGCATAGAGTTTGAATAAGTAGGGAGAATGTATATAACCTTGGCACACACCTTTCCTGCTTTAAAACAATGTCATATCCCCTTATTCTCTTTGAAAGATTTCCTCTTTGTTTATGCATAGGTTCCTATGAGCACAATTAACTATTCTAGAATCCCCATTATTCCCAATGCTAACTATAATTTATTATGTTACACATCATTGAATGCCTTTGCATAGTCAATAAAACACAGGTGAGCATCTTTCAGCCAAGATCCCCTGACACCAGCCTTGATATTCCTCATTTCACATCCTCTAGCTAATTTGGCTTGAATTTCTAACACTTCCTTGTCAATACAACAATTTTTATAATTATCTTCAGCAAAATATTACTTGAATGTGATTTTAAAGATTGTTTGATAATTTATACAACCTATTGGTTTCCTTTTCTTTAGAATGGGCACTAATATGGTTCTATTACAGTAGATTGGACAAATTTATTGGTACATATGAGTGAATGTGTCCTGCGTTGTATCCAGTTTTTGAAACATCTCAATAGGTATATTTGTCAATTATTAGAGCCTTTTTTTCTTTTTTTCTCATGCTTAAATATATTTTTATTTTGAAATATTTTAAATAAACAATTATAAATAACTCAGCATACTGTAGTGTTAAATAAGCATTTGAACACATCAGTATCCATTTAAAAGAAGAAAACTGAAGGAAGTCATCTCCCCTTCCCCCGGTTCCCTTCCTGATCCCATCAACATCATTTACCCTGTGAAGGCATTCCAATATATGATTTTACTCTTTTATTTCATAGAATTTACCCATAGAAAATGCAGGACTGTACAAAACAATTACACTATTCATTATATGCAAATAATACCTACATGTAAATACTGTTATAAGCACTTTACATTCCTTGTTTCATTAATCACCACCCCCCAGTTATTTCAATCTGATAGAAATTGGTACTGAGATCCCATTTTACAGGTACAGTGAAACACACATAAATTTAGTAATGTGTCTATGGGTACATAGTTGGCTTACCTACATAAATGATATATTGCACTTGTTACATAGCTTCTGCTTCTTTATAAATGTTTTAAAATTTATGTTGGAAAATATAATACATAGAAATATCAAGTTCTCCATACTTTATTTCCAAAGTATTCCAAAAAGCCATTTATTTATCTGTTCTTCAGGTGTCCCCAATCTTGCAACATAAACAATGTTGTGAAGAACAGTCTTAGACTCCTTTCTTCTTCACATGAAGGTATTCTTCTAGAGTGTAACCAGGAGTGGGATTGCTAAGTGGTAGAGAACCTATAATTTACAAGATTTTGCAAATGTCTTGGCCTAGTACTTGGCACAATTTCTACTCACAGCAGTGTGAGTTCTCATTGGTCCATATCCTCACCTATATTTGGATTTTTTTTTTAAATTTGCCAACTTGAGGAGGAATGAAGGTAGGGTAAATACACAGAAAGGAGTGTAAGAATCAAAGGAAAGAGAGGCAAATACTGTCAGCAGATGCCACTGGGAAGGGACTGCAGTAACTGAAATGAAACAAAATAAATCATTATAGAATATAAAACTTATGGTCTGCTCTGTAAACCTTCACTCAATTCACAAGAAAACATTTTTTTTAACTGAAAACTTAATAAATATGAGATAGTAATAATTTCAATTTCCTGTTTTCCTTCACTGCCTATGCCCCTGACATTCTCTGCCAGAAAGTGGGTGCCTGATTGCACTGAATAACTGACCAACTGCCAATCTTATTCCCCCAACTCCAGACCATATTATCCTAGTTTCTTTGGTTCTCCCCATCTGCCAAACTTCAGCACTTCCTGGGGCAAGGTGTGAAGAAGACTGCATGTTTCCAAGGCAAGAATGGGGTCCAAAATGAGAACTGATGATTGAAGCAGTCAGAAACTGTCTACTGGAGCCACACAGCTGAGAACCCTACACTGCTGGTTCCTAACATGTAGGAACGTGTTTTGGTGTGGGATCCTTGGCTTTTTCACAATGCCTGCCATGCCACATAGACTTCCACCTTTAATACCATAGGTTTT
>NW_006408884.1:421223-422717 GCF_000296735.1 Chrysochloris asiatica | reverse complement strand
ATTCTACCTCCTGTAATGATTGAATGTTGACCAAATGTTTTTGTTACAATGACTGTATATTACTTTCATCTTCTTTGATGTTTTCTGCATCATTCAATATTTTCTCATAGAATCCTTCATTATGGTAAATGAAGGTTTAACTACTTCCTTCATTGGTTTCAGCTTGAGAAATGCCAAATGTCTTATTCTCTTTTGGATTTCTGACTTCAAGTCTTCTCATGTGTCTTTGTAATACTGTGTCTTGTATTTCCCTTTGAAATATTCTGTTCAGCGCTTTTATTTCACCATTTCTATAATTCACTTTAGATAATCTCTATTGAGGAGCAAGTTTCAGATGATTTTCTGACATCTGCTTTTTTTTTTTTTTTAATTGTTGTTTTCCTTTCCTATCATAAATGAGCTTTTGATTTCTTCATGCATACCTTTGGTGCCATCACAGTTTTGGTCATTAGTGTTCAATATGTCAGATCTGCTTTTGAGATTGTCTCTAAATAGTGTGACATACTCAGGGTCATATTTTCACTTTTTGAAGTTTTAAAATTTACTTTAGATCCAATTTACTTGCATAAGAGAAACTGATGATCGGTTTAACAGTCACTTCTTAAGTCTTTTTCTGGCTGATGCTATTCAATATGTCTTTCCACTGATACAGTCTATCTGATACCTGTGTATTCCATCTGATGAGTTCTATGTTGATAATTATCATTTCCATTGTTGAATAAATTATATTATGTCAGCTTTAGGAAGAAGCTCTCAGAGGGACAGAGCTATAAAAAGAGTTGCCCAAAGTTTCTCACAAATATGCAAATGATGTAGTAAATCACAAAAACTAAACTATAGTTTATTTCCTCTTATGTAAATCCTATTCTGATATTCCCTGACATTTAATAAACACGTACTGTAACAAGGAGAAAGTAAGGTCAAAACATAGCTCTGAGTATTATCTACATGTAAAATTCAGGAAGGAGTAACTTGAAAATGCAATAGAACTTTGAGAGAGATTTCCAGAGAAAAGTAGGCCAAAATGGGCTTTTTTTCCCCCAGTAAGCTTATGTTTGAAATAGACAGAAAGCAAAACAAAACAAAAAAAGAGTGCATGGTGGAGGATGAATACAATGACCAGATGTGACTATGTCACCAGCCTTGCAAGAAGCAGAAACATCAAGTTATGAGCAAGAGTTGCAAAGAAGATTGACAAAAAATGTTACCTTTCCATATAAGTTGCAGATGTTCTTCTAAAAGGAACAGGTTTCAACAATGAGTGTTCTGTGAGATTATGAACAAATTTAAGAGTATGCAAACCCAAGCTTTTAGTGGTAGCAAATGTGTATTTTTGTTGAAAGCAAATTAATACTGTTTTTTGATAAACTATAGTAGAAATACACAGGAGCAAAAAATAATATTATTTTAAATGTGTTAATATATATTCAGGAGTCCTAGTGTGTTACTGTATAGTAAGCACTGGATTGCTAACTTTGAGCTCGGTAGTTCAAC
>NW_006408884.1:415262-419864 GCF_000296735.1 Chrysochloris asiatica | reverse complement strand
TTCATTTGCTGGTAGGGCACAACCTAAAAAGAAGAAAAGCTCTAAGGTAGAACTTTGCAAAATCAATGACTTGTTCATTGCAAACACCTTTTTTAACCAACGTAAAATACTACTAAAAACATAAACTTCAACAGATGGAATATATAGAAATCAAATTGATTTCAGCTGTGGAAAGAGAGCGTGGAAAGATCTCTCTATCATCAATCAAAACAAGGCCAGGGGCAGACTCTATAACAGACTACCAATTGCTCAATTGCAAGTTCAGGCTGAAGCTGAAGGAAATTTTCTAAAGTTCAAAAGAACCAAAATATGGACTCCTTTGGACTTGTGTGAATATATCCCACCTGAATTTAGAGATTATCTAAAGAACATATCTGATGCACTAGACACTAATGTCTGAAGGCCAGAATATTTGTAGATGACATCCACAACATCCTACAGGAAGAAAGCAAAAGGTCATTAAGAAAAAAGAAAGAAGAAAAGATCAAGGTGGATGTCAAAACAGATTTTTAAACTTCCTCTTTAGCTTAGAGATGCTAAAGCAACTGGAAAAAAACAATGATGAGATAAGAACCAAAACAAAAAATTCAAACAGCAACTCAAGACAAAGTCAAGTATAACAAAATCTGCAAAGACCTGGAGTTAGAAAACCAAAACAGAAGAACACAGACATTTCTCAAACTGAAAAATCTAAAGAACAAATTTCAATCACCAACTTGAAATATAGGAGTAATCCCTGGAAAAAATATTGAATGATGCAGAAAGCATCAAAAGAAGATGGAAGGAACACACAGAGTCACTATACCAAAAAGAAACAGTCTATGTTCAACCATTTAAAGAGGTATCATATGATCAGAAGCCAATGTTAATGAAGGAAGAAATCCATGGTGCACCGAAGGAATTGGCAAAGAACAAGGCTCTGGGAATAGTTGGAATGCAAATGTAAACCTTTCAATAAACTAATGCAATACTTGAGGCATTCAATCATCAATATCAAGAACTTTGGAAGACAGTTACCTGGCCAACTGATTATAAAAGATCCAGTTTGTTATCATTCAAAATTGTGATAACCCAAGGTAATGTGTCCTTGTGTGGCGCTGTAGGTTAATGCACCAGACTGCAAAGCCATTTGAACTGCAACGTTGGCAGTTCAAGCTCACCAGACGCTCCTCGGAAACCCTATACAGGGTCACTATGCTTCGGAACCGACTCGACAGTACTTAACAACAGCAACAATGTAATGTGTAAATTATTGGATAATATTACATACAAAAAAAAAATTGCTTATGATAATATAAAAAAGACAACTTCAACAGTATATTGACAGTGAACTATCAGAGTTTTAAGCCAAATTCAGATGAGGACATGGTACGAAGGATATCATTGCTGACAAAAGATCGGTCTTGACTGAAAGCTGAGAATACCTAAAAAGTGTTTACGTTTGTTTTAGTGACTGTGCAAAGGGTTTTGACTGTGTGGATTATAATAAGTTATGAAAATCATGGGCAAAGAATGGATTTTCTAGAACACTTAGTAGCGCTCATTATGAACTTGTACATAAACCAAGAGGCAGCCCTTTGAACAGAACAAGTGTACACTGAATAGTGTAAACTTAGAAATGGTGTACTCCTGAGTTTTTTTTTTCTCTTTCACGATACTTATTCTAATTATATGCCTCGCAAATAATCCAAAAACAGGATTATATCATGGAGAACATAGTATAAGTATTGGAAGATGTATCATTAACAACCTGTGATATATGTACAACTCTACTTGCTAAAAATGAAGAGGACTTAAAATACTTAATGATCAATATGAAAGACCACAGCCTTCACTATGGGTTGCACCTCAATGCAAAGTAAAGAAAAACCCTTAAAACATAAATAACATCCTGATAAGTGGGGAAAAGATTAAAATTATCATAAACCTCATTTGGTTGGGCACCAAATCAAGATTCATGGAAGCAGCAGTCAAGAAATTAAATGACATATTACTTTTGACAAATCTGCTGCACAAGACCTGTTTAAAGTGTTCAAGAGCAAAGATGTCAGTTTGAGGACTAAAGTGTTTCTGACATAAGACGGCATTTTCAATAGCCTCATATGCATGTGTAAATTGGATAATTAATAAGGAAGACCGGAGAATCATTTATGCATTTGAGTTATGCTGTTGGAGAATACTGTTAAAAGTACCATGGAATGCCAGAGATACAAACAAATCTGTGTTGTAAGAAGTACTGTCCTTAGAAGACAGACTTGTAAAACTGTCTCTCATACTTCAGATATATTGTCAAGAGGGACCAGTCCCTTGAGAAGGACATCATGCTTGGTAAAATAGAGGGGCAGCAAAAAAGAGGAAAACCCACAAGGCCACCAATGGAATGGATTAAGATAGCGGCAGCAGTAATGGGTTCATGTATAACAAGGATTGTGAGGATCGCAAAAGTCTGGACAGTGTTTTGTTCTGTTGAGTCCAAACCAACCTGATAATGCCAAACAACAACTGAGTTGTAACTGACTTAGTGGCACACAGCTGCTGCATAATGTAGGAGCCTGCTTGAAATCAATAAAAGGTTAATCTAAGGGAAATGAGGTATTACTAATGTGTTTAGTATTATTTGAGAGACAAGTAAGAGCAAGGTACACTGTCTAATTCAAACAATTATGCAAGTTGATGATATTATGTTCATTTCAACATAAGCAAATAATCATAGCTACTAAGGATCTTCTATAGATTCACTCAGCTGGGAAATATAAAAAGTCAGAATTTCAATCTTTTCAACTACCATGCACACCTTTTTCTAATATATCATTGATAAAAGAAAATATTCTGTTGCCTATGAAATTTTTTCTCCTACAGATGCAACTCAGCTGTAGCCTAAAAGAGACCTTTCCTTCTACTTAAAATAGACCATTATTTCCTTCATGCAACATTTTCTCTGAAAGGTAACAAAGCAAATTTAGCTAATTAAAATGGTAAAAATACAGGTAACAAGTGCATCTTTGATCAATTAAAAACTCAGAAAGCAATGATGTTCTTATCTCCAATTTCTTGTTTTGATTTTACATTTGATTCCATGAATTTAATTTGCAAGTTTTTCTTAATTACAACATGAATGGTGCTGCTAGTATACCATTGAGTTGGTTCCCAAGGTTATAAATCTCCACAGTAGAGGAAAGCCTCATCTTTCTCCCAGGAAACTACTGGTAGGTTCGAACTGCTGCCTTTGCAGCTAGCAGACCAATGTGTAATCATTACACTACCAGGACTCTTCAAAATACCTACGTGGTGGTGTGGGTTATGTGCCACGGAGTCAGTTCTGACTTATAGGAGAAAAGAAAGTATCATCTTTCTCCCAAGGAACTGCTAGTAGTTTCAGACTGCTGACTATGAGATTAGAAGCCCGACTGGTAAACTCTATGCTACCAGAGCTCCTGTGCCATAGAGTTGGTTCTGACCCATAGCGACACTGATAATTTAACAAGAATACTTGGGTTGGGTAATCTGTTAAAGTTCTTGGCTTTTGATTTAAAGGATGAAGATTATATTTTACCAAGGGGTGTATCAGAAAAAAGACCTGTGATACACTTACCAAAAATAAGCTTTTAAAAATTCTATGGATAACAATTTTACACTGGTTCATATGAAGTTGCCAAGAGTTTGGATTAACTCAATAGCAAATGGCATAGGCAGATACATTTAAATATTTTGAGATCATTATTCTTTCTATTTAATTATTTATTTGTTATTAATTATAGATTCTACTACTCTGGAATGTTAGAAAAAATAGCCAAAGTTTTCTAAGCTTATATAAGCTATTGGAAGTATCATTTTCTTGTAAGAAAAATTAAAGTTCAGAACAAAAAATCTGAATTTATAATTTATAACCAAGAATGTGGACAATCTCATTTCATCTATGAAAGAGTGGAAAGATTGTATACTGTCTCCCTCCTAAAATATTTTCATGTTTTCATTCCTGGAGCCTGTGAAGCTATTAATTTACATGGCAAAAGGCACTTCACAAATGTATATAATGTTATGGAGATATTAGACTGGGTCATCTAATATTTTCCAGTTGTCTGAGAAAGATGTGACATGGAGAAATTATCTGAAAGATGCTATACTGCTGGTTATAAAAATGGAAGAAAGGGTCCATGAACCAAGGGCAGCCTACTAGAGAAAACAAAAAAACACATTGTTAACTATATGCAGAATCTGGAGATATACAGAGTCACCAGAATGAACACAGCACTACTAACACATTTATTTTACCAAATTAAGACTCATGTCAATTTTCTGGTTGTAAGAACTTTAAGACAAACCATTATGTTGTTAATACCACTATAACTAATGCTGTTAAGTTGATTCCATCTTTTAGTGACTCTATACAACCCAGAGGACCTGCCCTATAGGGTTTACTAGGCTACATCTTTTTCCTGTGAAGCATCTGGTGGGTTTGAACCACTGACCATTTAGCTAGCTGTTGAATACTTAACCACTATGCCACTTGTAACTGTGCCATGGTTCCGACTCATTATTGTTGTTGTTGTCAGGTTCCATCGAGTCGGGATTGACTCATAGCGACCCCATGCACAGCAGAAT
>NW_006408884.1:410228-414387 GCF_000296735.1 Chrysochloris asiatica | reverse complement strand
TATTATTTGCTCAGTATACAAGTTGAATAAGTACGGTGAAAGAACACAACCTTGTTGCACACCTTTCCCAATTTTAAAACATTCAGTGTTCCCATCCTCTGTTCGAACAACTACTTCTTGGTCCAGGTATAGATTCCTCATGCGTACAATTAAGTGTATGGGAGTACTCATACTTCACAATGTTGTCCATAGCTAGTCATGATCCACACAATTGAAAGCCTTTGCATTGTCAATAAAGCATAGGTAAACAGCTTTCTGATAGTCTCTGCTTTCAGCCAAGATCTATCAGACATCAGTAATGATATCTCTAGTTCCATGGTCTCCTGAATCCAGCTTGAACCTCTGGAAGTTCTCTGTCAATGTATGAATGTAGCCGTTTCCGTATTATCTTTAGCAAAACTTTACTCGCTTGAGATATCAAAGAGATTGTCTGATGATTTCAGCATTCCATTGAGTCACCTCTCTTTGGAATGGGCACATATATGGATCTCTTCCAATCAGTCATCCAGATAGTTGTCTTCCAAATTTCTTGGCAGAGATGAGTGAGTGCCTCTTGTGCTGCCTCACTTTCTTGGAAGATTTCAATTTTCATTCCATCAATTCCTGGTGCCTTGTTCTTTGCCAATATCTTCAATGAGCTTTGGATTTCCTCTCTGAGTATCATTGGCTCTTGATCATATATTATTTCTTGAAATGGTTGAACATTAGCCATTTCCTTTTGGTGCAATGACTGTGTATTCCTTCCATCTTCTCTTGATGCATTCTGCATCATTCAGTAATTTGCTCAGAGAATCTTTCAATAACGAAAGTCGAGGCTTGAATTTTTTCTTCAGTTCCCCCAGCTTGAGAAATGCTGACCATGTTCTTCCTTTTTGGTTTTCTGATTCCAAATCTTTGCATATTTTATTATAGTATTTGGTTTTATCTTCTCAAGCTGATCTTTGAAATATTCTGTTCAGCTCTTGGACCTCCTCAATTCTTCCATTTGCTTTAGCATCTCTACACTGTAGAGCAAGTTTCAGAGTCTCTTTTGACATCCATTCTGACCTTTTCCTTCTTTCTTGTCTTCTTAATGACTTTTTGCTCTCTTCACGTATGATGTTCTTGATATCATCCCACAGTTCTTCTGGTCTTCGGTCTTTAGTGTTTAATGTATCAAATCTGTTCTTCTGATGATGTCTAAATTCAGGTGCGATAAATTCAAGGTCATATTTTGTCTCTGGTGGACTTGTTTTCATTTTCTTCAGCTTCAGTTTGAATTTGCATATGAATAATTGTTGGTCTGTTCTATAGTCTGCCCCTGGCCTTGTTTTCACTGATGATATGGAGCTTTTCCATCTTCTCTTTCCACAGATGTAGTCAATTTGATTTTTATGTGTTCCATCTGGAGAAGTCGTTGTGTATAGTCATCTGTTATGCTGTCTGAAAAAGGTATTTGAAGTGAACAAATCATTGGTTTTTCAGAAATCTGTCATTTGTTCTCCAGCATCATTTCTCTCACCAAGCCCATATTTTCCGACCACTGGTCCTTCCTCTTTGTTTCTAACCTTTGCATTCCAATCACCAGTAATGAGCAATACATCTTGATTGCATGTTTGATCGATTTCAGATTGAAGAAGTTGGTAGAATTCTTCTATTTCATCCTCACTGGCTTTAGTGGTTGGTGCATAAATTCGAATAATAGTGGTATTAACTGGCCTTCCCTGTAGGCACATGGATATTATTCTATCACTTACAGCATTGTACCTCATGACTGATCTGGGTGTGTTGCTTTTGAAGATGAATGCAACACCATCCTTTTCAATTTGTCATTCCCTGCATAGTAAACCATGTGATTGTCAGATTCAAAATGGCCAATACAAGTCCATTTCAATTCACTAATGCCTAAGATATCGATGTTTATCTGTTCCATTTCATTTTTGACAACTTCCAATTTTCCCAGATTCATACTTCGTACATCCCATGTTCCAATTTTCAATGGATAATTACAGCTGTTTTTCTTCATTTTGAGTTGTGCCCATCAGCAAATGAAGGTTCTGTGGGCTTGTCTCCGATTAGCTTAACTCTATTCACGTCATCATGGTCATCTCTACTTTGAGGAGTCATCTCTTTCCCTGTCGCATTTTGAGTGCCCTCTAACCTGAGAGTCTCATTTTCTGGCCCTGTATCTGACTTTGTTTCTCTGCTATTCATAAGATTTTCAGTGACTAGCGATTCGGAAGTAGTTCATTACTCTTTCTTCCTAGTCTATCATTGTCTGGAAGCTCACCTGAAACCTGTCCACCATGGGTGACCCTGGTTATTTAAAATACCGGTGGCATAGCCCTTAGAATCACAGCAACTCAAGCCACCACCGCACAACAGACAGACGAATGGTGGCTGTTTGGTTTTATGCAGAAACTGTAAGATTCTTAGTAACACTTTATAAGGTTTCCGATGAGTGGTTGGTAGATTTGAATCACTGGCTTTGTGCTTAACTGTACACCAGGACTCCACTTGTTAAGAACCATAGAGTAGCTTCTAACTCATAGAGACCCCATGCACAACAGAACGAAACACTATCCAGTCTATGCCATCATCAATCAACTTGAGAAATGCTACGTGTGTTTTTCCATTTTGGTTTCTTAACTACCATTCTTTGGACATTTAATTATCATAAATTTTTACAGCAGTTTTAGATTTGAGAGTGTAACAGCAGCCCTGGGCCCAGTGGTGTCTCAGCAGCTTTTGATCTGTTGTCCAAGAAACCGAGGCCACTTGAAGAGGTGAAGTAGAGTTTCAGATCTTATTAAGCTGGCTGTCTCAAAGGAGCTAGCTTCTCCGGATTCTGAGCGCAGAATACAGGGCAGTGCAGACTTATATGGGGTCAGAATCTGGGTGGTGTTATGTTGCAGAACTCTTTGAAGACAGAGGGGAAACAAGAGGATTGGTTCTGCTCAGTAACCTGATTAACATTCTATTTGACTCCTGGGTGGAGAGCATTGGTTCCACTCAGTAACCTGATTAACATTTTAGCTTGTCTCCTGGGCAAAGAGGGCAGTGACTGTTTTTACCTTTTTCTATTCACTTTGCTTTGTCTCCTCAAACTGCCCTTTGTAATTTTCTGTTCCATTCTTTTACTTCCTCTTTTTCTCCATTCACATTAGCATGTCTATGCTGGAGAGCAAAGTTCAGAAAGTCTTCTGAGATCCATTTATCATGGTCATTTCTTTTGTTTGTAATGAATCAAGTCTGTTCTTAAAGTGGTCTCAACATTCAGGTGGGATATATTCAAGGTCATATTTTGTCCCTTATGGATTTGCCCTAATTTTTATCAGCTTTAGTCTGAACTTGGATATGAGCAAATGATGTATTTTTTCAGTCTCCCATTAGACTTTTTTGGCTAATGACATTGAGCTTTTCCATGCTCTCTTCACACAGTTTGATTCCTATATATTCCATCTGGTGAGGTCTATGTATATAGTACTTTTATGTGTCTAAACATGTATTTTCAATGAATAAGTCATCAGTGTCCTAAAATCCTATCATGTGATCACCAGCATAATTTTATCATGAAAGCCATATTTTCCAACTATGATCCTACCTCTTTTTTTTCTACCTTTGCATTCCAATCATCAGCAATTATCAATATATATTTACTGCATGTTTGATAAATTTCATATGAAGAAATTGGTAGAATTCTTCAATTATATCATCACTGGCTTTAGTGGTTGGTACATAAATTTGAATAATAATGGTATTACCTTGTTTTCCTGCAGGCTTATAGATATTATCCTATCACAAACAGGATTGTACTTCAAGATAGATCATGAAATGTTGTTTTTGGCAACAAAAACAATGCCATTCATCTTCAATTGTCATTTCTGTATGGTAAACTGTTGCAGACCATGTAAGACTAGTCAGAGGTTCGAGGCCCTCTAGGGCCGAGTGTAACAAATGAGGCCACTGGTAGTTAATGGCAAATTGTTTTCATCTTAATATTCAGTTATATATATTAAATTAATACACTGGAGCCTTTGACAATCCACAGATAAATGTGATATTTTCCTAAAGCCAAGACTAAAGGTTGCAAGGTTAAGCCTTTCTCCAAAGGATTAACTAAAAATATCTTAGCTACTTCACAGCTCTTTGTTCTATAGACAAAGAACCCATCCACCCT
>NW_006408884.1:407342-408931 GCF_000296735.1 Chrysochloris asiatica | reverse complement strand
GTTCTGAGAGTGAATTTCGGGCCTGTGATGAGTCTTTGCTAAATTCAGCTGATGTACAAAAAGAGTCAAATTTTTCTGGTTTAGGCTTTGCTAAAATAAATTCTGAGGACGAACTCATTCTAGAAGGAGAGGCTGCCAGATATAAGGGCCCAGATTGGTTTTACCATCGCCGTTGCCCTAGGCTTAAAGCAGCAAAGAGTAAAAAATCCAAGCCATGGTGCTTTTACTTCCAAGCGGCTTTGAAAGGAGCAGAGGCTTTTGCCTTCGGCAAAAAGCGGTGGCGGCCGAGTCAGGCGTGGCAGGCAGTGGGCTCCTTGGCGAACAAGGCTGGACCCTGCTCAGAGCGAAAACACCTTTCCTCTGGGAAGGCGGCTAGGAAAAAAGCCAAGAGTTTGCCTCCCGCTACTGGCGAGGCTGGCTCACGTGGAGTTAGGCCGAGGTCAGACGGATCTTGTGGGAATCTTGTTGCTCATCTTTTGCAAGCAGTCAAAAGAGTTATTATTAATGAAAAGGCAGCAAGTGGTGTGGCTAAACAATTGGCTTTTAAAATAGAGGAAGGGTCTGGGAATTCAGATGCCTGGGCAAAGGCAGAGAATTATAAACCTAAACTTGAGATTGTTTCAATAAAGGCTTTTCCCCCAGCTATGGCCCAAAGCATGGTGAGTGCAGCCATGTTTCACAGAAGTTTGGCGGGAATCCCCCCTCAGTTAAAACAAAGAGGGGGAGGTGCAAACCCTTGCAGTAAGTTCTCAGCCATACTGACTCCAGACTCACCAGTTACAAAAATACCCACTAGTGTTTTTGGCCCTCTCCCACCTGAAACTGTAGGTTTAATTATTGGAAGAAGCTCTGCCTCTTTAAAATAAATCTTTGTCATTCCAGGAGTCATAGATGCAGATTATACTGGAGAATTAAACATCTTAATTGAGCCTCCTATAAAAACTCAACAGATACATGCTAGGCAACTCATTGCTCAATTACTTTTGGTACCTCTAGTTAAACGAGTCATGTTCCTCACCAACACCCCTCTAAATACTGCTGCTTTTGGCTCTAGTGATTTGATCTTTTGGGTAGAAAAAATTAAAAGAGGTCATCCCCTTAAGATTCTAACGATCAAAGACAAACGCAGTAGAGAGATTTTGGGGAAAGATTTTAATAATATAATGCTCCCCTATACCAGTGAGCAATTTGAGTGGTTTCTTAATTTCAAAGGATTTTCCCTTGGCATTCCTGGCCTTTATGGTAAAGTCCCAGAAAGTAATTTTCCTTCGGCCTTTAGTGCTCTCATCCTCACAGAAGGCCTGAGTGTTTTTTCAAACAGTTTTTCCAATGGGAGGGCTGCCTTTGCTAGCCCCGTAGCCACGCAGGGCTTCCCCACTACTTTTTCTTCCACCCAGAAAGTAGAGAGTTTTGCTGTCATAAAAGTTTTTGAGACCTTTACTTATTGTCCTATTAATCTTTACACTGATTCGCAACATGTGTCTTGTCTGTTTCCTGATATTGAAACTGCAGTTATCAATTTTGATAAAACTTCCATTAATGATTTATTGTTTACCTTACAAATCTTAGTGCAAAATGCAAATTTCCCT
>NW_006408884.1:398729-406547 GCF_000296735.1 Chrysochloris asiatica | reverse complement strand
GAGAGGAGCCTCGTGGAAGCCAGCATTCACCGAGGACCCATCTGAAAGAAGACTTCAGTTGCATCCCAACAGAAGCCCCTCTGACAAGAGCACCAAGTTCCAGCAAGCCTCTTCCAGAGCAGAAAAATATTTTAAAGACTATTTAACGCTTTAAAGACTGTTTAAATGCTTTAAGGACTGTTTAACCCTTGGAAGACTGTTTAAACTCCTGAGACTTTCTGTAGTTTTGCTTGTTGGGTGTGGGAAATGGGGATTAACAGATGTTATCAATTGTTGTAATTGTTCATTACTCATCATATATTTTATTACCTGTTAATGTTTCAGAAGTGAGGCCATGCATTGTGCTGGCCTGGTCTTTTAACGTGCCACGTGTTTTGTTGTTGCTATCATACTAGGAATCATTGCATTGTTAAGATATGTTATTTCTATTGCCCTCTCCACTGCTTCCCTTGTGTAATTATGTAACTCAACTTTCTAGGAAGATTAGTCTTGCTCTCACCATCCGAGAGTAATTAGTTCAAGGTTTACAAAATAAGATAAATTCTTTAGAAGAAGGAATATTGTTTTTGAGATATAAGCTTTCAAAATGTCCAGTTTAGACTTTCAGTTTAATGATATTCATTGTATAAGTAGATTTGTGGTATCTGAACAGGATCAGACCTTAGTTCACTAGCATTTTAGGAGGTTGTGAAATACTGTTAATTTGTCTGTGGATATTCAACAGCTACATGCTCAAATTTCTGATAATAAGTAATGCTCGATTTGAGTACTGATTGGCTACTAATTTGCTGCCCTGGCTAGAGATTGAGTTCCCCTGTGAACTTAATTGAACCTCAGCATAATGATCCTGCTCCTTCACCTGAGAGCAAGTGAGTGGTCTGGCAACGTCTTGCGTGGGAGATCTCCTCCCCCACCCCTCCTGCAGATGGCAAGTGTTTATGAATGGACATGGACGTGTTAGTCAGAGATGGGCAAGGATCACGTGGAAACTTAGCAACCTAAGACAGGGGCATTGCGTGGATGCAGTGATTTCCCAATGACGGGTAAGACTGAGAGATTCGCACGGACCACCTAACAGGCAGCGTCCTTTAAACAAAATAATAAACAAGGGGGAATATGTTGCAGACCATGTAAGACTAGTCAGAGGTTCGAGGCCCTCTAGGGCTGAGTGTAACAAATGAGGCCACTGGCAGTTAATGGCAAATTGTTTTCATCTTAATATTCAGTTATATATATTAAATTAATACACTGGAGCCTTTGACAATCCACAGATAAATGTGATATTTTCCTAAAGCCAAGACTAAAGGTTGCAAGGTTAAGCCTTTCTCCAAAGGATTAACTAAAAATATCTTAGCTACTTCACAGCTCTTTGTTCTATAGACAAAGAACCCATCCACCCTAATCCTTTTCCAGGTGCAGCCCATTCACCTGGGCGTCTGGAGTCCTCCTGCAGACCTGGCTCAGGAAGCCGAAGCAGCAGGACTCCACCCAAGCTTTTGTCATTACTCTCACCTTCCCCCAAATTAGCTCAGGGGCTATAGATATGTTAATTGAGCCTGAGAATCCAAGTTGTTGGCCTGGGATTCGAACCAGCGAAGTACGATGTAAAGTTACCTGAATGTCTGGAAAAGTACTGATGTTAGCTGTACCTTGCCAAAGTCCCTCCCAGCTTTGTGTGAAGCTCCTCCCCTAAATAAAGCAGAGGCCCGGGCCTCCCCAGGTGTGCATTACTGGTTGGCAGGCATGGAGTAAAGATTGCAGTGCATTACTGGTTGGGAGGCATGGAGTAAAGATTGCAGTGCATTACTGGTTGGAAGGCATGAAGTAAAGATGACAGGGCAGTGAGTTGCTGCCTGCAGAGGCCACGATGCCTGTACTCCCAGGCCTGCCCACCAGTGATGTATCCACCCTGGCTTTGGGGTGCCTCATTGTCTCTCTTTGTCTCTTTCTGTGTATTCTTGATATATTGCAATCGCCGTCAGGTATCCTCTCCTCGTGAACCGAACCCCAATATCGAGGCGGGTCCCTGAGAGAAAACTGTTAGATTTTCAAATTACACATGTTGATTTCAGTTCACTAATACCCTGGATATCCATCTATTTGAGTTCCCTTTCATTTTAAACAACTTCCGTTTTTTCTAGATTTAAATTTTGTGTCTTCTATGTTCCAATGAAGGAGCTCTGGTAGCGTAGTGGTTACGAATCGGGCTGCGAACCTTAAGGTCAGCGGTTCGAAACTACCAGGCGCTCCGCGGGAGAAAGATGAGGCTTTCTACTCCCGTAAAGATTTACACCCTCGGAAACCCTGTACAGGGTCGCTATGGGTCAGAACTGACTCGACGGCACTTAACAACAATGTTCCAATTAATGGATATTTTCAGCTGTTTCTCTTCATCTGGAGTTGCGACCCATCAGGAAATTAAAGACCTGAGAGTTTTGCTCCATTTGAATTATCATTGAGGATTCAATGAGGAGTCAGTAATTCCCCGTATTTTAAGGTTGGCAGTTTGAAACTACCAGCGGTTCCACGGGAGAAGGATGAGGCGATCTGCTCCCATAAAGATTTACAGCCTCGGAAACCCTATGTGTGGTCACTATGAGTCTGAACCGACTCCATGGTACTTAACAACAACAACAAGGCTGAAATGGGTTAGTTTTGCCATCCAACTAGGTGTAAAAGGAATCAACTCAGAAGCCAGAAAAGGTGATCCCAGGATCATCAAGAAGGAAGAGCAAGAGTGGAGTATGAGATTCCTGTCTAGAAAAGTCATGAAAGCAGATGTAATTATAGAGGAGGTGGCATAGACAGAGCAGCTACATGCTCTAGGTCCATGGGCTAGATTCACCTATTGGGCATTCACAGACTGGCTAAAGAACTTTGTAACACTTGCCAAAGTAGGGCAGAGGCCAAGTGTCCACATGACTGAGAAGGTGAAGACAACAGTGAGGCATACCTGCAGTATGGCAGACAAGACTCATACTGCTGTGTCCTGAGTTTTTCTGTTCCTGAATTGTACCTTGTTCACTTCGCAAATAAACTCCATAATTGCAAGTATTGTTTTGAGTTCTGTGTGGCCATTACAATGAATAATCAAACCCAGATGTGAAGAGTTTGCTTTGGGATGGATGATTGTTGCCAGAACAGGGTAAAGAAAGTTTTATACTTCATAGTGTTGAGGGAGGAGGCCCCTGCCCATAAGACTTTGAGGCCTAGGTCACACACAAAGGAACCTTGCAGCTTCTTCTGCTGTTGTAAGAAGCCGCTTATCTAGGATCCATCAATGAGAAAGAAACACGGTGGTCTCACCACTCAGCCCTATGTAATCCCACAAAAAGCTAGTATGAAAGCTATTTCAAAGAGCTGTTTGTGGGGATGTTAACCCACTGAGGTTCCACCGGAAAACTCTCTTCCTCTAATAGCACTGGTCTTCTGGTTATTTCTTTTTCCCATTCAGGCCTCCTCTTACTACAGCATTTCAATACCCAGGATACTGATTCAGTTCCTCTTGGTTATGAGGTCACTGAAGCGTCATCATAAGTGCTTACCAACAAATGCTCAAGAAATCCAATCTGTACTCATTTAGTGAGAGGGAGGTTTCCTTTAGTCAATTTTGCAAAATTGGGCACCCAACCCAGAGGACACAGGCAGATGCAGACACGTTAGCAATGCAGGGGCCAAGAATTTTATCCTATTCCAAGGAGGTCCCTTCCTCATTGACGGAGTACTATGGGGTTTACAATGGACATTGCCTATGGCATTATTCTTAATGGCTGTATTTATTCTTATTTATAGTTCCTAGTGAATGGGTTCCTTTCTCCTCCTCCAATTCATCCTGTTTACATACCCCAGGGACAAAGGTCCCTGTTTCTTTGTGAATCAACAATCTGTATCTGGTCTAGCAATCTTCTGGGCCCTTTATTCCTGGTGATGGACCATATTGAGACTTTCTCAAAGTAGGAATCAACCTTGGGCTGATTTTGAGATTGATTCTCCTTCCCACTTGTGGAGCTAGGGGAAGTCAGACATGACACCCAAATCATTTATCACGTTTAAAGCAGTGGCATCATTATGGAGAATACTAGTTATCATCATTGAAAATTGTTCAGCTATTTCTCTAATTTTTATATTTTCTAGAGATATGTATTTTATTTTTCTATATTCCAAACCCAACACTCAACTTATTTTACTGGATATATTCAGTCACTCTATATAAAGATATTTAATTATCCTTCAGCCATCTGTTTTTAGAATTTACACCACCAACTAAGGGTTTCTTCTAAACTAAATGATTATTATCTTATTCTGTAAACAAAAATTGCATAAATGGTAATTGAATAAACTATAATTTCACTTCATTTCAAAACATTCTATATTTGTCAATTTTCAGGTAATAGATACTAAATTGTTCTTGGTCCCAGAAAGAATTAGTTGATCTTCAACCATTTCAAGGAGTTATCATATGATCAAGAACTGATGGTTTTGAAGGGAAAAGTGTAAGCTACACTGAAGGCATTCACAAAAAGCAGACCTCCAAGGATTGACAGAATACAAACTGATATGTTTCAACCAATTGATGCAGCACTGAAGGTGCTCACTCATCTGTGCCAGGAAATTTGGAAGTCAGCTTTCTGATCAACTGAATGGAAGAGATCCACATTAGTGCTCATTCGAAAGAAAGGTGACCCAATGAATGTGGAAATCATTGGACAATACCACTAATATCTCATGCAAGTAAAATTTTACTAAAGATATTTTAAACAACTCTACAACAGTGCATCAACAGGTAGTGGTGATGTTTATATGCCATGGACTCATAACGACCATTATTTACAAAGCTGTAAGTCTTTACAGGAGCAGAGAACCTCAGCTTTCTCCCTCAGATCAGCTGACAGATTCAAACTACTGACATGGAGTATAGCAGCCCCGTGTGTACCTCACTATGCCATCAGGACTCCTACATCAACAGGCATCTGCCAGAAATTCAAGCCAGATTCAGAAGAGTACTTGGAACAGGGTTATCTTTTCTGACATCAGATGGATCTTGACTGAAAGCAAAGAATAACAGAAAGATATTTACTTGTGCTTTATTGACCATGTATGAGATTTGACTATGTGGATCATAACTATGGATCACATTGTGAATAATGGGAGTTTCAAAACATTTCATTGTGCTCAGTAAGAACCTGCATGTTAGACCAAGAGGAAGTGTGGCTAGAACATAACAAAGGGATACCTAATGGTGAAAATCAGGAAATATGCATATCAGAATTATATCCTTTAATCATATTATTCAGTCTGTTGTTTTTGCTGTTGTTAAATGCATCAAGTTGGTTCAGACTCATAATGATCAAGAATATGGTTTCAGAGGAGCAGTTGGTGGGTTTGAATCACTGTCCTTGTGATTAACAGCCCAGTTCTTATTCTACAGCATCACACCAGGACTCCATTTAATAAAAATCAGAGACTGGATTATATGAAGAACATGGCATCAGGGTTGGGAGGATTTATCAACAACCTGTGATATGCAGATGATACAACCTTGCTGAAAGCCAAGAGGACTTGAAATATTACTGATGAAGATAAGAGACTATAATCTTCAGTATGTTTATCTCCTGGATTTCAGAAAACAAAAATCCTCACAATTTAATAGTATAATGATAAATGAGAAAAAATTAAAATTGTTAAAAGACTTCATTTTGCTTGGCTCCACAATCAATACTCATGAAAGCAGCAGTCAAGAAATGACAGGACATATTGCCTTAGGCAAGTCTGCTGCACAAGAACTCTTTAAAGTGTTAAAAATGTGCTAAAGTTGTGCCAACCTCTTGATATTTTCAATTGCCTCTTGGACTCCTGTTATGGTACTATAGGATACGCATTGGATAACCACAAAGTCAGTGATTCACACCTACCAGCTGCTCCTGGGAAGCCCTATAGAGGTCACTATAAGTCAGAACAGACTTGACAATACTTAACAACACTAGCAGCATATGCATATGAAAGCTGAACAATGAATAAGGAAAACTGGTGAAGAATAGATGCATTTGAACTGTGGTGTTGAAGAATATTGAAACTCCCAAAAGAACAAACCAGAAGTACATCCAGAATGCTCCTTAGAAGTAAGAATGGCAAGACTTTGTCTCTCCTACTTTGGACATGTTGTCAGGAGGGATCTGACATAGAGAAGGACACCACTCAGTGTTGAGTTTTATTGTGTTATGAGAAAGCACTGACTCCATGGCTCCTAACAACTAACCACAACATAAACCAAACAGTTTTCTCTGTAAGTAAAAAACTATGTACATAGAGTTGTTTCCAGAGCAAGTTATCAGCTTTCCAGCTCTATTGTTCTTGTTTTGTTTTGCTGTCTCTTAGGTTCTTATAGAACCTAAGCAATAATTTCAGAATGAAATGTAATGAATGTATTCACATTCCTTTCCTCCCTCCACTGAGTTTCTTTCACACTTCTCCTTTTGCTAGTTAGAGGGGGAAAATATATATATAACATTGGATGATTCTTTTTTCTGTATTTCAGCTGTGTTGTACTTTGTGATGATTTATGATCAGTGACAGGATTTCAAAAAGTGGCAACATTTGAAAAAGTAATGTTTGCATTTAGATGGTTGCTGCCATATTGGAAAAGGAGAATTTTAAAAAGCAATATTTAGTATCTTCTGATACAAAGAGCAAGGCAAAGTAAGGGAATATTTATTTTTTTCTTGTCTTCTACTTGAATTCTATAGCAGGAAAAAAAAAGTGTCAACAATGGCAGAGAGATTACTGTTATTACAGTTCAAAGGAAGAAAATATCACAGCTCTTTGGGAGGAAATCAGAAAAGGTTTTGAAGGAAATCAATTACACACCAATAGCTTGAAGTTAGTGAAAGTGTATTACAGATGTAGAAAACAATACAAACAATGAGAAGCAGAGATGAAAAGCATTCAAGATGTGAGTGATATAAACCTAAGCCCACATTCATTGTCTACAGTCAATTTCAACTCATAATGACCCTGCATGGCAAAGTAGAGCTTCTCCATAGGGTTTCCAAGGCTGTACATCTTTACTGGGGAGTCTTGGTAGCATAGTGGATTATGAATTGGACTGCAAACTGCGAAGTCAGTATTTCAAATCTATCAGTCACTCCGTGGTAGAAAGATGAAGGTTTCTGTTCCTGTAAAGATTTACAGCCTCAGATATTGTACAGGGTCACTATGAGTCGAAACTGCCTTAATGGCATACAACCTCCACCACCAAATCTTTATGGTAGCAGAATGCCTTATCTTCTCCTGTGAAGTGTCTGACAGTTTCAAACAATCAACTTTTCTGTTAGTAGCCAAATGTGTACTGCACAGTATCATGAGGGCTCCTAGATGACACAAAGTAGTTTCAAATTCAGGAATAAGTTATCAGTTGTCATAGAATAAATTCCAACTCATGATGATGCTATATATTAAAGAGTGGGATTGTTCAGTAGAGAATTTAGGCTATAACCTTTACAGAAATAAATGCTCAGTCCTTGTGGAGCAAACCAAAATTTAGCTTAGAGAACAGAGACAACAATTATCAACACCCATGGACCTTAGGAGAAGATTAAAGACTCATAAATCTTGACACGTTCCTTTCTCATGATACTAAAAGGCTAGCCCAAACCTTTGATATGAATCTCGCCCCTTGCTTCATTTGCCTTTTCATTATTAGCAAACAACTTTCTTAATAGTTCATCTTGAAAAGTGTGGCCATCCAGCAAGGTTTCCTTTAATTTCCTGGTCTCTAAGGAGCTCTGGTAGCATAGTGGTTATGAATCGGGCTGCGAACCA
>NW_006408884.1:389232-397924 GCF_000296735.1 Chrysochloris asiatica | reverse complement strand
CACCTTAGTCCTCAAGCTGACATCTTGGCTCTTCAACACTTTAAAGAGGCCTTGTGCAGCAGATTTGCCTAATGCAATACGTTGTTTGATTTCTTGACTGCTGCTTCCATGAGTATTGATGGTTTATGGTTGTGGAAATTCACTAGAAGTCTATCCTGAGCTTCAAGTCTTACAAACAAAGTATTCCTTTCTGCATCATTGCCTAAAACTGATGATAGCAAATAACACTAAAATCCAGTGTTGTTCGAATATGAAAAACAAACAAACAAACAAACAAAAAATCACAAATGACTTTACAGACCTTTAGATCTATATAGACAATACTTACTATAGTCTACCAGACATCTGTTCCCCTCAAATCTGGAAAAATTATAATAAATATTTGGGAGCCATTCTTGATGAGGGCAATCTGGGTAATATGTTCTCAATCTTTAAACAAAAAGACCATTTTTTTTTCTTATGATATACTATGGAAGAGATAAAATTGTTTGCTATTAATATCTGATGATATTATGTCATAATTTCTAGAGTAGGGGAACCTTTTGATTTAGTGTATTATTGGCATCCAAATATGCACAGTAACTATTGCATAAATTTATCTTGGAAAAGGTAGAATGGGGGAAAATCAACTAGACAGTTTATGTAGTACAGTCACAATTGCTCCATCTAAAGAAGGAAAAATATAATACGTTTATTTTCATATGATCCAAATTTACTGGTCATTTAATGGGACTATGACTTGAAACACATGGTTTAAATGAGTTCACTTTAAATAAAAATGCTCATAGAAGATAAAATAACAGTAATAGTATAGTGTTAATTTGCTTGAATGCTTTGAAGACTTTTATCAACTCTTTAATTTGATTGACAAATAAGCCATATAAAAAACATATTTTATTATCAACACTCATGCAAGCAGCAGTCAAGAAATCCAATGACATCTTGCATTAGGCAAATCTGCTACACAAGACTTGTTAAAGTGTTCAAGAGCAAAGCTGTCAGTTTGAGGACTACAGTGTGACTGATCCAAGACATGGTATTTTTAATAACCTAACATGCATATGAACTTGGAAACTTAATGAGGAATACTGTATAAGAATTGATGCATTTGAGTTTTGTGTTGGAGGAGAATATTAAAGTACCATGGACTGCCGAAAGAACAAACAAACCTGTGTTGGAAGAAGTGCAGCCAGAGTGCTCCTTGGAAGTCAGGATGGCCAGACTTTGTCTCTCATATTTCAGACATATTGTCAGGAGGGACCAGTCCCTGGAGAAGGATATCATGTTTGGAAAGGTGGAGGGTCAGAGAAAAAGAGGAAGATCCACAAAGAGTTGGATTGGCACAGTGGCAGCAGCAATGGGCTCAAACATTCTAACAATTGTGAGATCGGTGCTGGATACGGCAGTGCTTAATTCTTTTGTGCATAGGGTTGCTGTGAGTCAGTACTGACTCGATGGCACATATCAACAACAACACAGATTTTTATACAAATTTGTCATAATTAAGTGTTTCATTTATTTTACTTGTTGAAGTGTCTTCATAGTTTTAAATTGTTGCATCATTCCATAGATATATTGCTATATATACATTGAAAGCTTCCATAATAAATGTTGATTCAGTATGTGTGTATGTGTTTAATTCTAAAGTCCAGTTTCACTTCTTTAGGTGCTGTGAAATCAGCCCTGCCTTACAGCAGTGCTATACACAACAGAATGAAAAACTGCCTCGTGTGGGGCCCTCCTCACCATTGTTGTTGCATTTGAACCCATTGCTGCTGTCACCGCATCAGTCTTCTTGAAGTCTTCCTCTTTTTCACTAACACTCCACTTTTCCAAGCATGATGTTTTTCCCCTGAGACTGGCCCTTCCTAATAACATTTCCAAAATATAAAAGATAAATCTCTTCCTGGCTTCTATAGAACATTTTGGCTGCACTCTTCCAAGACAGATTTGTTTATTATTTTGACAGTCAGTGATACTTTTAATATTATTCTTCAAAACCTTAATTCAAATGCATAGATTCTTCTTGGGTCTTCTTTATTTATTGTCTGACTTTCAAATACATATGGGGCATTTTAAAATACCATGGTTGCCTCATACACACCTTCATCCTCACACTGATATGTTCACTCTTTAGCAATTTAGCATTCTTGACAGCAGATTTGCCTAAGCAATATGTCTTTTCAATTTGTTTATTAAAAAACAAAACAAGAAACACTTTGAAAGCATACTAGTATTTTACTCCAGACTTCTTCTTCTTGTGAGCCATCAATTTGTTTCTGAGAGTGTCCTTGTACAGAGTATCCAAGGAGTGGCTGATGGGTTTGAAGAGCAGTGCAGTGATTATTGCACAGTGCCACACTTGGACTCTTTGTTGTTGTTAAGTGTCCTTGAGTACAGGGTTTCTAAGGAGCTTGAACCACTGATCTGATGTCTATTCTACTGCATCAGGCTGGGACTCCTCAGTTGTCTTTCCCAATTGTCATATATAGTCATCAAGGCTTATATGTGCAGTTAGAAAGAAAAAAAAAAGAAAGTGTGTGCTAACGTGAGAGTCTGTATTCTCTCATTTTCGAGTGTCTGCTAATGTTTCCTGGTGTAGATAAGCACTGGAATGCTAACCATATGGTCAGTGGTTCTAATCTACCAGTCGCTCCTCAGTCACTTCATACAGGATTGCTATGAGTCAGAACTGACTTAATGGTACATAAAAACAATAATAATGGCATTGAAATTTCAATCCTTGCATAATGTGACGACACTAAGATATCAACATTGGGGAAAGCAAAGCAGAGCAATTGGTGGTTTATATATAGAGAAGTTAATGTAAAATGAAGTTGTTATTGTTGTTCTGGGGTGGTGGTGTGCTGTGGAGTTGGTTCCGACTCATAGCGACCCTATACACGGTATTCGAGGCTGTAAATCTTTATGGGAGTAGAACGCCTCATCTTTCTCCCACGGAACAGCTGGTAGTTTCGAACTGCTGACCCTGAGGTTCGCAGCCTGATTCATAACCACTATGCTACCAGAGCTATTTACTTCCTATTAGTGGTTATGAAAAGAAAATGGTTAATGTTCAACCGTTCTTTTAAAGAGGTAGCATATGATCAAGAGTCAATGATACTGAAGGAAGAAGTCCAAGGTGCATTGAAGGTATTGGGAAGGACCAAGGTACCAGGAATTGATGGAATAAAAATTGAAATCTTTCAAGAAAGTGAGGCAGCACAGGAAGCACTCACTCATCTATGCCAACAAATTTCTAAAGAACTATCTGGCCGATTGATTGGAAGAGATCCGCATTTGTGCCCATTCCAAAGAGAGGTGACCCAACGAAATGGGAAATCATTGGACAATATCTTTGATATGCCATGTGAGTAAAGTTTTACTAAATGTGATACAGAAACAGCTACAATCACACATTGACAGAGAACTTCCAGAGGTTGAAGCCAGATTCAGTAGAGGCCGTGGAATGAGGGTATCACTGCTGATGTCTGATGGATCTTGGCTGATAGCAGAGAATATTAGAAAGATGTTTACCTGTGCTTTATTGACTATGCAAAGGCTTTCTATTATGTGGATCATGACAAGCTATGGACAACAATGTGAAGTATGAGTATTCCAGAACACTTATTTGTGCTCATAAGGAATATGTACCTGGACCAAGAGGCAGTTGTGGGAACGCTGAATGGGTTAAAATTAAGAAAGGTGTGTGACAGGGTTGTATTCTTTCACCATACTTATTCAACCTGTATGCTGAGCAAATAATCTGAGAAGCTGGGTTCTATGAAGAAAAACGTGGCATCAGGATTGGAGGAAGACTCATTAACAACCTGCGATATGCAGATGATACAACCTTGCTTGCTGAAAGTGAAGAGGTCTTAAAACATTTACTTATGAACATCAAAGAGCACAGCCTTCAGTATGGATTACATCTCAATGTAAAGAAAACAAAAATTCTCACCACTGGACCAATGAACAACATTCTTATCCATGGAGAAAAGATTGAAGTTGTCAAGGACTTCATTCTTCTTGGATCAATTATCAACACTCACAGATCAGGCAGTGTTTTGTTCTGCTGTGCATAAGGTTGCTATGAGTCAAAACCAACTCGATGGCACCTAATAACAACAATAAAGTGGTTACAAATCGGGCTTCTAATCTCATGATCATCACTTTGAAACTACCAGCTATTCTGCATGAAAAAGATGAGTCGTTCTGCTCCTGTAAAGATTTACTGCCTCAGAAACCCTTTGCAGGGTCACTATGAGTAAGAACTAACTCCATGGCACATAACAAGGAACCAGTGCATTGAAACAAGTCCTGGTGTGGCGCTGTGGGTTACTGCAGTGAACTGCCAAGTCAGTTAGAACCACAAGGTTGACAGTTCAAGCTCAACAGCCCCTCCTCAGAAAACCTACACATGGTTGCAGTATGTCAGAACTGACTCAAGGCCACTTAACAACAAGAACAACATTCATTGAAAGAAGAGCACTGGAAGTACAGAAGGTTGTAAATTGGACGGCAAGGCCAGCAGTTCAAATTTACTGATGATCACCAATGAAAGATGAGGCTTTCTCCTCTCATAAAGATTTACAGCTTCGGAAATTTTCTATACAGGAGTTAGAACCAACTCAGCAGGACTTGAAAAGCAACAACAAAGTAATGATAGTTGGTATGACAAACTGATGCATGAAAGTTTGCCTTGCACACCAGCCAAGGGAATCAGGGACTTAGTGTAGGAATCAGTGACTAGATGCACGCAAGCTTACTTCCTTGTCCTCCAAATTTTCCAGCACTGAAGATTCCAATTCTGTCTTGTTTTTATTCACTGTTAACTAAAATGGAAAACTGGGTACTGGTGTGGTAAGAGCTCAGCTCTCAAGACCTTACAAATGATAGGAATCTGAAACTACTGTTCCTCATCTGTGATGTAGGAACGTATATTACAAAACCACCAAGGCAATTTGACGACAACTTTTATAAAGTTTTCCATACTTTACACAATAATGTCAGTGAATTGTATTACAACACCAATCACTGATAGAAACACTACTATCATAATCATAAATAATACCACTATGATTAATGTTATCAATTTCCAATCTTGGGGAATTTCTAATACTTGCTAAACTGAAATATTTTACCAGTCATCTTCGTATTCCTATTCTAAAAACATGTGCCACTTAACATCATAAAATTAGACATCATTTGCAAGCAGCAAAAGATAACTCAGTCATAAATACACCATTCCTAATTGTTCATTGTAGTTTTCACAAGAGTCAGCCCTATGAAAGCAATTGATTATCTGTTCTTTATCACACTCGGTTCCTTACTAACAGTGATAGTGCCCCTGAAATTATCTTTTTAATTTCTTAGTTGCTTCACAGAAGTCCTCCACTTAGAAAACACCGTATTTGTATAATATGTTAAAACTTGAAGGACATCTACATTTAGAAACATTGAAATCACTTTAAAATGTACTGTATTATATTCTGCATTCATGAGGTAGAAATTAGAAATTCACTTATGAGTTTGTTTCACTTTTGAAGCAAATGAAAGGAATTCTTTGTTTCAAAAGAACTACCAGCCACTCCATGGGAGACAGGTAAGGCTTTCCTGGTTTGGTGCTGTGGGTTAATGCACTGGACTGCAAAGTTGTTTTGAACCACAAGGTCAGCGGTTCAAGCTCACCCTTTTTGGAAACCTTATACAGGGTCACTATGGGTCGGAACCGACTCGATGGCACTTAAGAACAACAACAACACCCACAAAGATTTAAAGCCTCAGAAACTCTGTTCAGTGCCGCTATGAATCAGAACTGACGAGACGGCACATAAAACAAAAACTAACCAAATGACCAAATAAACTAAACACATAGACAAAATTCTAATCACAATTTCTTCAAATGTTCAGTGATGGTATGAAAATAATACCTATTATTTTACTAAAATAAAATATAATTCTGTGACATTTCAAGTTATTGTGATCCACATCACCTATTGTCTTAAGTATTTAAAATACCTCTTAGATTTGGTGTTTTCTGTTTGTTTGTTTGTTTTTTTCCCCTAAGATAAACTCGAATCAGAAGTATGTGTTGACTTACATGAAATAAAAATTTTCAATAAAATATTTGGTAGAATTGCATTATAAAAGAGAAGATGAAATACATGTATTCTCTTTGTTTTTTCCAACTCTTTGAAATGCAGAAAGGTGTTCCTTATTGTAGCCTATAATGACTCTTGCTCCAAACTACAAAGGGGTTCTATTTTTAATTTCCAGATTTCAATTATTAAATGAAGTAATAGGGAATAAATATGTATGGATCTTCAGTTGTCAATTGTCTCATTACCCAGCATTTTTCATTTAAAACAACTGTAATCCACTATCCAGCTATTTTGTACACCAATGACATACATCTGGCAGTAATAAATACCAAGTTACGAAGCAAGAGTAATAATGGCATGATGGCTAAAGTTAGGTCTCCACTTGGCTAGGCCATGCTTCTCAAGGGTTTGACAGTTATGCAGTGATAATGAGCAATAGGAGCTCAGGTAGCGTAGTGATTACGAATCTGGCTGTGAACTGCAAGGTCAGCAGTTCGAATCTATCAGCTGTTCCACGGCAGAAAGAGTAGGCTTTCTGTTCCCGTAAAGATTTATAGCCTCGGAAACCCTGTACAGGGTCATTATGAGTCGGAACAGACTCCATGGCACATAACTACAACAACAATGAGAAATAAAAGACTACCAGAATTTATTTACTCTTCCTGATTTATTATTTAAAAACTCAATGATATAATTTGACAATTTTGTAAAAATGCAGTCATTCTCCATTATGTCATCTGATGAGATCATCCTCCAATTCTGCATAACACTGAGTCATGTAAGGACCTGGTCTTAGGAAGCTAACCCATGTCAATAAGTGCAAACACCATGTGGGAACCATGTCTGATTTCCATTTTTTTCACAAGGGGGAAAGAGAAGAAAACTCCTATGAATTGGAGATCATGCCTCCACCTTACAACCTTCTTTAGCCTATTCTGACACATCCCTCCCATAGCACGTTCTGCTGCACAGCTGGGTTCAATAATCCATTGCAATGACTAGCTAGAACTCATAACAATACTCATTATTGTGGGGTTAATTAGGGAAGTAAACATATTGCAAGTGAACAGACTACACAGCAATACTGCAGTCAGGAACAACTCTTGTTTGCTTTCCTGCAGGCACACCTCTCTCTTGTCATTGGCCTCTCAGCCATGTGGCCCTGTTACCAAACTCCTTTAAATGTCTGATAGCTAGCATCTTGCACCTGGGGCACAACTCTACTCAATCAATGGACCTAGGTGCCTACAGCTGTTCCATGTCACCACCTCTGCTGCCACCTCTGCTGTGGCTGCTTTTCTAGTTAGGGATCTCACACTTCACACATGTTCTTCTTTCTTGATCATCCTGGGGTTGTCTGTTCCTGTTCTTGAGATGGCTCCTTTCAAACCTAGCTGGATGGCAAAACTAACTAATTCCAGCCTTAGAATCCTGTGCAACCTAATCAGTTGGTGGGAATTAAAAAGAAATTGGATAGAAAAGTCATATCGAGTAAATTCAAATTACCACAGTAAGTGAATATTGGAGATATTGAACAAAGTTCGTTTGCTCATTCCCATATTGTAAGGAAATTAAACTTGTGTGTTTTATTTTCAGTAAGTGTATGAACATTTATATATAAAACTTTTATTTTGATAATTAAAATTCTATAAAAGTAATTCTATCAGTATTTGAAAAAAATATGTCCTTGTAATTATGTAAAACTTAAAAGCAAGACGATCCCAATGTTAAACATATGACTATGGTGGTGGCTGCGAGCCACTGTGTCGGTTCCAACTCATCATGACCCAGTATAGGGTTTACTAGACTGTAGTCCTTGTGTGGCACTATGGGATAATGTGCTGGACTCCAAAGTTGGCTTGAACCATGAACCTTGAGGTTCAAGCTCACCAGCTACTCTCAGAAACCCTGTACAGGGTTTCTATGGGTCAGATCTGACTCTATGGGGGCAGAAAACCTCATCTTTCTTCAATGGTGTGACTGGCAGATTGGAACTATTCACCGTGAACTTAGCAGCCCAGATGATAATCAACTATGCTATGAGGTCTCCTTAATGTTTCATGTATCAATGGTATTTATTTTTAAATACCAAAAAAAATTAATTCATGACTTATAAAACTATACAACTTTCAGAATATAAGAATAATTCTTGTAATTGCTGGAAGATTACCAAGATAGTTAACTCTTAGAACATGACCTTAAGTGTAAAAAATAATAGCAATGACATAATCTGTATTGAGAATGGTAACCATGAATTTAATCCTTAATGTTGTGCATTAAAAATGTTAATATTTATTCTTAAAAGCTCAAAGCCAGTATCTTTGTCCCCCCCACCCCGAGATCCCATTTTTATTATATATTCATTTTCACTCTGTACTAAGATCTATTTCCAAACTTTTAATCTGTTACATGGATAATTTTACATTCATGTATCAGTAGAGTACTATTTTTTTTTTAATGTTAATTGTGAATTATATTATAGTTTATATGGGAGAATATTAGTTTTACATTCATTCTATTGTATATCGTTTCATTGCCATGGTTACAATCCCCTCCATGCATCATCAACCAACCAAAGGGTATACCCT
>NW_006408884.1:385951-387997 GCF_000296735.1 Chrysochloris asiatica | reverse complement strand
ATTATTGTTGTTGTTCAGTGTCCTTGAGTCAGTTCCAATTCATAGCAACACTGTATAGGGTTTCCGAGGAGAGATTGGTGGGCTTTAATGACCGATCATGTGGTTCAAGCCAACCTTGCTGTCCAGTGCTTTATCCTACAGAGATTTTAATTATTAAGGCATTATAAAATGGAAGTACATTACTGTCCAGTTGTTGCCAATTCCTAGTGATCATATATAACTGCTGATCTTACAGTTCAAATAACCTTGCAATCCAGTGCTTATCCTACAGAACCAAACCAGGACTCTCTCTCTTCTCATATATAGATAGAGATAGCTTCTTAGTATTAGGTAAGTTTTGTCTTCCTTGTCACTCTGTTTTCAAATTTTTCCTAGTTATATATTTGTTTATTTTTCCAAAGGACTTTATTTCATTTTTTTCCCTAAACTTTTGGAATTTTGTCCTTGGTTAAATACTGCACTTTTTACATAGGATGGTTTGATTATTTTAAGGTGTACATTCCTCACTAGTGTTATTGGTCTCCATATAGTCTTATCTATTGTTTGTCTGAAAATTGAGCCATGGGGGTGAATTCAATTCCAGGCCTAACGTGTGACTAATGGCCATTGTCTCTGGGTCCTACCAATTTCTATTTGATGAGTAAACTTTGGCTTGTTTTGTGATTTTCAGCTGTGTGCTACATTTATTCCTATTCTATTGAGGATATTGTAGTGTAATCCTTTTCAGAGCAGTTGGCAGTGGCAACCAGGTACCATCTAATTCCTCTGGTTTTAGGGTCATGGACACTGACATTTAGGTGGTCCATTAGACCATTGATTTTTTTTTTTTTTCCATGAGTCTTCAATTTTCATCACTCTTCTTTCAACCAGAAAGAGAGAGATCACCTTAGGTGGCTTCTTAAGAGCTTTAAAATATCATAGGCACTACTCAGTAAAGAAACATGTAGAATGTTGTCTTGTGGACTATTTTTTGCCAATTGTCCATGGTGTCCTTGAGCTTGTGATGTTGAACTTCCAGGTCTAATGACTCATTGTTTCAAGTTATTTGGTTAGGTCTAGAAACATTTCATAACTTTGCCTCCTATGTGTGCCACCACATTGTTGGATAAACTTACACCCACATATAAAACTCCTCCATGAAACCTATATATATATATGTATGTATAATTCAACACTGCCTCCTACACCCATTCAGACTGTGTATCTATCCATTCATCTTCCTGTAGATAATTATTATTGCAAAATTTTGTATAAAACAGTATTTATCGCTGTTGCCTTTAATTCTCAAACTCCTTCTGACTCCATTTTTTTTCTTGCCAATATCTCTCAAAAAAATGTTTAAGATTGATGACATTCTTCAGATTCCCACTAAAGTGGAACACACTACAGAAAGAACGTCTTTCAATCTTGACTTTAAAGGATTTCTTAAGAAATGTCCTGAAACCTGTAGCAGCTTAATCAGCAAACAAAAAGACACAGTAGGATTTGTACACAAGATATTTATATATCAAATAATCTCATTACATGTAACATTGTAAATGAGGAAATTACAACAGATGCTATAAGAAATAAACCAGAAAATAATAATAATATACGATGAAAAAATGACACAGCTAAAATGCAACATTTAGATGAAATGTTTGGTACCAGGATAAGTAAAATTGTACTGTTACTAGGGTTCCAATTTATGAATGCATGAGTTTTTCCCAAAACAAAATGTATTTAAACATGTCTCTGTAATCATTGAATGGGTGCGGGAAAGCTCTATGAGTAATGCTCAATACTTAAGCTCATTAGGGTTCCTTCATAAAAAGTTAAGTCACAAGAGTGATTTTTGATGGAATCTACAGGTCCAGTTAAATCAATGGGAGATAGGTCAGCTCAGAAGGTTACAGTGACTGATATTTTGGGATTTTGAAGGGATAATCTTGATAAAACTTCTTGAAGGACTCAGAAAGATTATATTGGCTTATCGTGAAAAAGTTTTTAAAAAATTGAAAACTGCATTGGTGAGATAAAGATTGGGAAATTTACACCTATGTATCT
>NW_006408884.1:381868-383511 GCF_000296735.1 Chrysochloris asiatica | reverse complement strand
AAAGATGTTAACTTGAAGACTAAGGTGCACCTCACCCAAGCCATGGTGTTTTTAATAACCTCATATTCATGCAAAAGTTGGACAGTGAATAAGGAAGTCATGGTGTTTTTAATAACCTCATATTCATGCAAAAGTTAGACAATGAATAAGGAAGACCATAGAAGAATTGATGCTTTTGAGTTTGGTGTTGGAAGAGAATATTGAAAGTGCCATGGGCTACAAAAAGAACCAATAGATTCGTTTTGGAAGAAGTGCAGTCAGAGTGCTCCTTGGAGGCCAAGATGGTCACACTTTATCTCTCATACCTCAGACATATTGTCAGACGGGACCAGTCGCTGGAGTAGGATATCATGTTTGGTAAGGTGGAGGGACAGAGAAAGAGAGGAAGACACCAAATGAGATGGATTGGCCAAGTGGCAGCATCGGTGGACTCAAGCATGGCAATAGTAGTGAGGTTGGTCCAGGATCAGGCAGTGTTTCGTTCTGCTCTGCATAAGGTCACTATGGTGGGTACTGACTCCATTGTACCTAACAACAACAGCCCCCATTTCAGTTAGATAATATCTAAGTTGCCTTTTCCTATCAAGCCTGCATACTGAAGGGATAGGCTTGATCCTTGACAATCTTGATAGGCTTGATCCTTGACAACAAAGACACTTTCCTCTTGGTTGGTATTTTGAGCTACTACATCTACAAGTAAAGGTTGAGTTCATCAAATTGTAGCAATTTACACTTTCTTCCTGAAACAAATTTCTTTATCTTCCCATTGTCAAGTTCTTATCATCAAGCCATCCAAAGGTCAAATGGGTACTATTTGCAAGTTTGGGCATTCTTGTGCAACTCCCACCACTTCATATCGGCTGGATGCGCCACTCTTAGTTCTAGTCTTCAGTAGCTAGATCAGTGTTCATGGGCTTAGGAGTTCCCAAGTCTTCCAAATTTTGAACCAACTAGCCCTTCCTTGAATATTATTTTTAAATGCATGAAATAATCTAATTGAAGGAGCTAAGAGAAGCTGAATAATTTACACAGTTGATTGAAGATACCAATTTATATTTCAAAAATCTCAGGAAGCCTTAACAGAATAAATTCTAAGAAAACCAAGCCTATAGCATTACAGTGAAAAACAAACAAACAAACAAAAAACAGTCATGAAAATAAGAAAAGGAAGAAAAGATACACATGACATGCATAAGAATAATGCTTTAAAACACAGAAACAAACAAAAACAGTGTAGTTTTCTATATAAGAAACAATGGAGTCCAAAAGGCAATGGAATTACATTTTTAATGTGCTCTGAGGCCCGGTGTATACTATTGCTAATCACAAGGATAGCAGCTGAAGCCAACTCACTGTTCTGCCAGTTGCTTCTCCAGAACCACATCTAGTGTCACTATTGGTTGGAACTGATTCAAAACAAGTAAAAACAAAAGGAATACGATATCCATTTATAAATTTATTTTTTAAAATATTTTGCCCAAAAAGCTTTAATAGTGGAAGAAATGTAAAGCTCTTTTTAGAAAGACAAATCAAAGTAAATTCATTTCTAGCCGACCTCAACTACAAAAAGAGCTATGTTCTTCAAGCAGGTGTGACAGCTGGTAAGACTGAAGTACTAGTATATGTTTTGTTGTTGTTGTTAG
>NW_006408884.1:378288-380976 GCF_000296735.1 Chrysochloris asiatica | reverse complement strand
TGTCACACAAATTTCTTAATTTTAAAAGATTCAGTGTTCCATGTTCTGTTTGAACAACTGCTTCTTGTTCCAGCTACAGATTCCTCATGAGCATAATTAAGTGTTCTGGAAAAATCATACTTCGTAATGTTGTCCGTAGTTTGTCATGATCCACACAATTTAAAGTCTTTGCATAGTCAATAAAGCACAGGTAAACATCTTTCTGATAGTCTTTGTTTTCAGCCAAGATCCATTGGACATCATCAAGGATATCCCTCATTCCATGGCCTCTTCTGAATCTGGCTTGAACCTCTGGAAGTTCTCTATCAATGTATGTTTGTAGCTGCTTCTGTATTACCTTTAGTACAACTTTACTCACATGGGCTATCAAAGATATTGTCTGATGATTTCTGCATTCCATTTGGTCACCTCTCTTTGGAATGAGCACAAATATGGATCTCTTCCAATCAGTTGGCTGGATAGTTGTCTTCCAAATTTGTTGACATAGATGTGTGTGTGCCTCCTGTGCCACCTCACTTTCTTGAAAATTTTCAATTTTTATTCCATCAATTCCTTGTGTCTTGTTCTTTACCAATTATTTCAATGCACCGTGGACTTCTTCCTTCAGTATCATTGGCTCTTGATCAAATGCTACCTCTTGAAATGGTTGAACATCAACCATGTATTGAAAAAAATAAATAAATAAAAGTAACACAAAAGAATATGCTCTGCACATTCAATTTAAAACAAAAGTAATCTTCAATACTTTTTTCTGTTGTTGATAAGTGTGACTGAGTCAGATTCACGTAAAAGAGACTTTGTATAGGGTTCTGAGAAGTGGTTTTGGGTTTGAACCAACATCCTTGCTTTTAGTAGTTCAATACCAATGCAGCAGTGACAGATCAGGTCTCACTTGGTAGTTATTGTAAGGGCTGTTGTGTTGGTTCTCATTCATAAAGACCTTATGCACAACATAAGTAGTAAATAAGGTATGTTAGTTAAAGAAATTGCAACAATTACAGGGTATTCTGAATTTACAACATTTCTCAGTTAACAATGAACTACACTTGAGATAGTCTTTATTATTTTGCTGTTGTGCCTTGTGCATCGTACCATTATTAATATATACTACATACAATTCCACCACTTATCTGTCAGTTTGTCATACTATGGTGGTTTGTGTGTTGCTGTGATTCTAGATGTTATGCCACAGGTGTTTTCAGTACCAGCAGGGACACCCAAGGCGGATAGGTTTCAGCTAAGCATCCTGAAATAGATAGACTAGAAAGAGGACAAGGAGGACTATTTCCAAATATTTAAACACTGAAAACATTATGAATAGCTGGGGAACATTGTCAACATCACAATATTGAATATTGAAACTTGATGTAGAACATCAGCATATTGTCAGAAGATGAGCCCCTCACGTTAGAAAGCACTCAAAATGCAACTAGGTAAGCGTTGCCTCTTCAAACTAGAGTTGACCCTGATGACACAAATGAGTGAAGGTCTCAGAACCCTCATTTGCTGATGGGGCATAACACAAAATGAAGAGAAACAGCTGTAAAAAAGAATATATATATAATAGGAACACGGAATGCACAAAGTATGAATCTAGGAAAAATAAGGAAATATGGAAATTGTCAAAAATAAAATAGATAAATATACTAAAAGATTATTTTTAAAAGCTTGAGAAGCATTTAGTGGATCCTTAAATAGACCCAGTTTTCACTTTTGCAGCATATCACATTAACATCAACAATGAATTTTTTTTAACCTGATTTAGGTTTGCCTTTGTAAAACATCTCTTAAATGTTGGAGAGTGGGGGTCAGACCAGTTATCTGGCTTCTATTCTGTTGCTGCATTAGGATTGTTTTTGTTGACAAAACTGTCACACACACACACACACACAACAACAAAAAAAGTTGTGGTGTGATATATGCTCATTCATAAATTGTTAAAATGAGTACATACTTGCATTTTTATTTTTATTTTCAACATTGCCAAGGTGCTATGGGAAATTAATGTAACAACAGATTAGGAAAAAATAAAATTATTAAGAAGAAAAAAATAATAAAATAGACCTCATAAACATCAATATCTTAGGCATTAGTGAGTTGAAATGGACTGGTATTGGTCATTTAGAATCTGATCATCACATGGTTTACTATGCCTGTATTGACAAATTGAAGAGGAATGGGGTCACATTAATCATCAAAAAGAACATTTCAAGATCTATCTTGAAGTACAGTGCTGACTTTGATAGGAAAATATCCAGGTCAGATGGAATATTAGCTGAAAGAAGAGAGTACCAGAAAGATATTTCCCTGTGCTTTATTGACTATGCAAAGTCTTTTGATTATGTGGATCATGACAAGCTATGGACAGCATTGCTAAGAGTGTGTATTCCAAAACACTTTGTTGTGCTCATGAGAAACTTGTGCATAGACTAGGAGGCAGTCATTCTAATAAAACATGTGGACGTTGAATGTTTTAACATTTGGAAGGTGTGTGCCAGTGTTGTATTCTTTCACCATATTTATTCAATCTTTATGCTTAGCAAATAATCAGAGAAGCTAGGTTATATGAAGAAGTAAGTGGCATTAGGATTGGAAGAAGACTCATTAACAACCTGTGATATGCAGATGATACAACCATGCTTTTTGAAACTGAAAAGAACTTAAAATACTTAATGATAAATAACAAAG
>NW_006408884.1:375777-378053 GCF_000296735.1 Chrysochloris asiatica | reverse complement strand
CAATGAATAACGAAACTGTAAAAGAATTGATGCATTTGAGTTATGGTTTTGAAAGATACTATTAAAAGTACCTGTACTGCCAGAGGAACAAACAGATCTGTGTTAGTAGAAGTACAGCCAGAATGCTCCTTGGAACTTCTTATTTCATAAGTACTATCATAAGAATGTGTCCCTGGAGAAGAACATCATGTTTGTAATGTGGTGGGTCAGCAAAAAAGAGGCAGACCCCCAATGAAATGAGTTGGTACAGTTGCAGCAGCAATGGAGTAAAGCATAGAAATGACTGCGAGGTTGGAGAAGGCCCAGGCAGTGTTCCTTTTCATTCTGCATAATGTCACTGTAAGTCAGTATGACACTTAAGGATAACAACAGTAAAAGGTATGTTGTAGATGCTGTCAAGCTAATACCAACTTATAGTGACCCCCTTTGACAATGTTGAAATTCCCTCAGGTAAGTTTCTTTTAACTGTAATCTTTACTGGATGAGATCACCAGCTCTTCCTTCTTAGGAGCGGCTGGTTGTTTCTAAATTACAAAACTCTTGGTTAGAAGTTGAAAACTTAACCATTGCTCTACCACAGATCCTTCCTGATGTGGGAATGGGTAAAAAAATCATTTGAAATTTATGTTGTCTTCAGCCAGCAGAAAACATAGGGTGGTTAGCATTTTATGTGAAGTAATATTGATGAAGAATAGTTAACTCTGTTTTTTTTTTACGAATAATTCAAATAGACTATATTACATTTGAACAAAATTAATTTAAAAGATGATTTCTGTTTAAATACATATTTATTTTTATCTAATTCTAAAATAACATCTAATTCAGTTCGATTTTCATTGAAGCATTTACTATTAAATTTTAAATAACTTAAATAATGCATTTTGTAAGGTAGATAGTGATAATTGAAGATGATTGGATATGTTATCACTTAGCTATGTGAAAGTATGATGCTGTTTTGGCATAGAAGGAAAGGGCTGCTCAATTGTATTTTGTTATTTATTTAAAAATAAACTGTCAATAGAAATCATTGCATGATATATCTATTTCTAAATCTAACGAGATCTTTTTCATTGTTTGCCATCAGCATTTGACTTAATCAAATTATCCTCAATTCTGTAGGACTTTCCACAAGATCATTTTGGTTATGTAATATATTAAATATTTATTGAATGTTTCATAGCAATTGTGTAGCTTCATTAGTGAAAAATGAATTGTCTAAAGTTAGTGCATAATTAATAAAATATGTTTGCATGGGCATAAATTGTTTATAATGAAATAGCAATGAGAAGTTGCCTGATATCCATGAATACACTATTTCATCAGAGGAGATAAACAGGAATATATAATTATATTTAATGTGTCAGTTAGCAACAACAACAAAGTAGACTTTACTAGTTGTTTTTGGCTTGTGTATTTGCCATTTCTTTAGAAAGCAATGGTTTGTTGTAGCATATTAGAAATCTTTGATTTAATTGAGTGGATGAATTTTCATATACTAATATTCTGTACTGTAAGCATATTCAAAATTGATTTGTGAAATAGTGAAAATTCAGTGTCTAGCAAAAGATTTTACATTCTACTGGTATCTATTCTGAATTATTTATTCAGATCTGTCTTGAGACTATTCCTTATCTTATTCAAGGCTCACTTCATTGTGCAGAGTGTGTTATTATCTATGTTTGCAGAATGTCAGTAGGCACAGTTTGTTACCATTAAAGGAAGTTCCCATCTTTATCATTTACATGATCTTATTTTTGATGCCCCCACAGATGATTATTGATGGAATATATACTGTGGCATGTATTTCAAATGAAGAATCTCTTTTGAGAGGTATGCATGTTGGGTTAGAACGGTTCTTTCCTACTGAAAGTAATAATATTTGGATTTATATTAATACCACAGCTGTTATTTTTATCCAAACCTTTCCCCTTTATATTACTAGCATATTTGTAGTGATACTACATTATGCACAAGCAAGAGAGAGATTCCTAAAAGGAATAAGATGCACAGGGATAGTTTGATAAAGACCGATAGTACTAACACTTTTCAATCTGTCATTCCACTAGACTCCACAAATGTTTCCACTCTGTTTCTTCTATTGGAATACCCAAGAATTTTTATTCTAATTTGGCTTGAAGCTGGCATGCAATTAGTTTCAGCTACTATGGGAGATCTGGTGTGGTGCTGCAGGATAATGCACTGGACCACATGGTAGGTTTGAACAACAAGGTCAGTAGTTCAAACTCACCAACCGCTTCTAAGAAACCCTGTAAAGG
>NW_006408884.1:369883-374882 GCF_000296735.1 Chrysochloris asiatica | reverse complement strand
TGCCAATCCATTTTGTTGGGGGGTCTTCCTCTTTTTCACTGACCCTACACTTTACCAAGCATGAATTCCTTCTCCAGCTAGTGGTCTTTCCTGATAATAAGTCCAAAGCATGAAAGGTAAAGTCTTGCCAAAGTTGTCCTTTGAAATTTTCTGTTCAGTTCTTATGTCATTTTTCTAGTTACTTTAGCTTTTCTATTCTAAATAGCAAGTTTTAGAGTTTCTTCTAGTCTTCTAGTCTCTCTCTTTTTATCTTTCTGTCTTGTCTTTTTAATGACCCCAATCAACACCCCTGGTATGGCAGTGTAGGATCATCACTGGAATTTAAACATCACCTACTGTTGGCAGTTCCAACCCACCGACTGCTACTCTGAATCCCTATATAGGGTCACAAAGAATTGGAACTGACTTGACAGCACTTATCTACAACAACAACAACAACAACATTAATCCACTGTGATTGAATTATTTCTGACTCATAGTAACACTACAGGACAGAGCAGAACTTCTTCTCAGGGTTTCATGGGTGTAAATATTTACAGTAGTGAACTGCCACTTTTTCCTATGAAGCTACTGGTGGACACAAATCACTGACCGTTTGGTTAGAATCACCACTGTGCTACCAGGTAATAACACATACTAAACTGCCTGGTCTGATTTTTTTGTTGTACTATGGTGGCTTCCTTCTTGTTGTGATAATGGAAGGTATGCTGCCAATATATCAAACCAAAGCAGAATCACCCATGCTAGACAAGTTCCAGCAGAGCTTCTAGATTAAGACAAACTAGGATGGAGAATCTTGTAATCTCTTTCCAGAACTATCAGTCAGTAAAAACCTACGAATAGAAATGGAGCATTGTCTGAAATAGTGCCCAAAGATGAATGCTCAGGTTGGAAAGCACTAAAATTATGACTAGAGAAGAGCTGCCTCCTCAAATTTATCAATCTTAATGATGTGGACTGAGTAAGGCTCTTGGGCTACCCTTGCTTATATGGATGACATGGCTCAAAGTGAGGAGAAACAACTGCAAACCTTCATTAACAATCAGATTGTGGAGTGTATAAAGTATGAATCTAGGAAAATCAGATGTCATCAAAAAAGAAATGGAAACATAAAGATGAATGTTCCAGGCAGTAGTGACCTGAAGTGGACTGGTATTGGCCATTTTGAATTGGATAATCGTATAGTGCACAATGAAGAAAAAGACAGATTTAAGAGTAACAGTATTGTATTTATCCCAAAAAGGATATTTCAATGTCTAGGCTAAAGTACAATGCAGTCAGTGATAGATTGATATCCATATAGCTACAAAAGACAGATTAATGTTTACTGTTCAACTTTATGCACCAACCGTTCATGCCAAAAGTGAAAAACTGAGGATTTTAATAAGAGCCTGTAGTATTATTGAACAAATATGTAATCAGGATGCATTGATAATTACTAGTGATTGGAATGTGAAAGTTTGAATCAAAAAAGCCTCCAAAGCTGGAACTATGGCCTTGGTAGTAGAAACAATGTCAGAGATCAGACTGAATTGAAAGGCCAATGACATATTCATTGTAAATGCTCTTTTTCAACAACATAATAATGACTGTATTTGTGCACCTAACCAGATGGCATACGCAGGAATTAAATTGAAATTCCATGAATGAGATGTTGTTGTTGTTGTTGTTAGGTGCCAATGAGTCGGCACCGACTCATAGTGACCTTATGCACTGCAGAACGAAACAATGTCCGATCCTGGGACAACCTCACTACTGTTGCCACACTTGAATCCATCGATGCTGCCACCTGGCCAATCCATCTTGTTGGGCGTCTTCCTCTTTTTCTCTGACCCTCCATCTTACCAAACATGATATCCTTCTCCAGCGACTATTCCCTCCTGACAATATGTCCAAAGTATGAGAGACGAAGTTTGGCCATCCTGGACTCCATGGAGCACTCTGGCTTCACTTCTTCCAAAACATATCTACTGATTCTTTTGGCAGCCCATGTCACTTTTAATATCCTCTTCCAACACCATAATTCAAAGGCATCAATTCTTCCATGGTCTTCCTTATTCACTGTCCAGCTTTCACATGCATATGAGGTTATTGAAAATATCATGGTGTGGATCGGGATCACCTTAGTCCTCAAGCTGATATCTTTGCTCTTCCCAACACTTTAAAAAGTTCCTGTGCAGCAGATTTGATTTCTTGACCGCTGCTTCTTTGAGTATTGATCATTCATCCAAGAAGAATGAAGTCCTTGACAACTTGAATCTTTTCTCCATTGATAAGAATGTTGTTTATTGGTCCAGTGGTGAGGATTTTCCTTTTCTTGACATTGAGATGCAATGCATACAGAAGGCTGTACTCTTTGATCCTCATCAATGTTTCAAGTCCTCTTCACTTTCAGCAAGCAAGGTTGTATCATCTGAATATCACAGGTTGTTAATGAGTCTTCCTCCAATCCTGACGCCATGTTTTTCCTAATAGAACCCAGATTCTCTTATTATTTGCTCAGCATACAGGTTGAATAAATATCGTGAAAGAATAAAACCTTGTCGCACACCTTTCTTAATTTTAAAATATTAATATGTTTTAAAAGACAATGGGTGCCATCAAAGCAGTACCGACTCACAGCAACCCTACGCACAACAGAAGGAAACACTGCCTGGTCCTGGGCCAGCCTCACAATTGTTGCCACACTTGAGCCCATTAATGCTGCCATTTTACCAATCTATCTCACTGAGGGTCTTCCTCTTTTTCTCTGTCCCTCCACCTTACCAAACATGATATTCTTCTCATGACTGGTCCCTCCTGACAATATGTCTGAAGTATGAGAGATGAAGTCTGGCCATCCTTGCTTCCAAGGAGCACTCCAGCTGCACTTCTTCCAACACGTATTTCTTTGTTTTTTTTGTCAGTCCATGATACTTTCAATATTCTCCTCTAACACAATATCGCAAGTGCATCAACTCAGTTACAACTCATAGTAGCCCAGTATAGGGATAAGGTATTGTTGTTGTTGTTGTGAAGTGCTGTTGAGTCAGTTCTGACCCATAGCGACCCTGTATAGGGTTTTCGAGGGGCACCTGGTGAGCTTGAACCACCAACTTTGCAGTTCAAACTGCTTTTCAGTCTGTCACGTTAACCCACAGTGCCACGAAGTTTTGGTTGTTAAATGTCTTCGAGTTGGTTCTGACTCATAGTGACTCTGTATAGTGTTTCCGAGAAGCAGCTGGTGGGTTTGAACTGCCGATCTTATGGTTTGCAGACCAGTGCTGATCCTACAGATAGCCTTTGTAAAGAATTAGAGTATATCATCTGCGTTTGGTGAGCATATGAGTAAAGATAAAAGGAATAAATACATATAGAGATAGATTAGATATTTAAATATAGATACTGTTTTAAATTGTCATTTAGTCAGTTCTGATTTATAGTGACAATGTATAAAGTTTCTGAGGAGCAGATGGTGGCTTTGAAGCAATGGTCCTTCAGTTAGAATCTAGTGTTTATCTCACACTGCAACATCATGACTCCATATAGACATTGGCAAAGAAATATAGATAGATATAGGGTTGTATTTATAAGTCATCATTTTATATATTATTTGAAATCAACTGTTGTTGTAAAGTGCCAGTGAGTTGGTTCAGACTTACAGCAACCTTGCATAGAGTTTCCAAGACTGTATTTCTTTATGGGAGCAATAAGCCTCATCTTTCTCACTCACAAAAAGTATGTTAAGACCTGGAACTTAGATATATCACTATTTGATAAACATGATTATTTTTTCATCTAAGTTGATGCACAAATAATAATTTAGCATTTAATTGAAGAAACTGAGTTTTGTGAGAAATAATAAACACACTCACATAGAATTGATTCAGAATCATAATAACCTTGTATGGGATTTTATAAGCTGTAAATCTTTAAGGAAGCAGAAAGTCTCATATTTTTCTTACAAGGTGGTTAGTGGATTTGAACTGCTGATTTTATGATTGGCAGTGCTACCAGAACTCCTGAAAGAAACTATGTTGTTGTTAAGTGCCTGCCAGTCAGTTCCAATAGAAATTGAAAATGTGTAAAATCTTAAAATATTATTCTAAAAGACTGATATGCTATTTACGTAAAATTAACATAGCTACTATGAAAGAGACCATTGCTTATTATTATCATGTTTCACCAAATTAAATTAATCAGAATGAATACGCATTTGCATTCTTTCAATTTTGCTATCTGTCACACTCAGAAAAAAAAAAAAAAAAATTTGCATACATAGTAGTAGATGGACATCAAGTGAAATCACTTGTTTTTAGCTTCATGAAGTGAAAGAGCTCACTTATAATTCCGTCAGCAGATGAAAGGTCTTTTAAGACTGATTGAACTGCAATGGCTGAATGACCTGCTCTCCTTTCAAAGTTCACTGTGCAACCAAATTATAATAAGATATACTCTAAATGGACCCAGTATGCATGCCAAGCCAGCAATGCTTCATACTCTAAACAATGACCTAAGGAAAGGAAATTTTTTTGTTTTGTTTTTATTGCAAAAATGGCATATTCACATTAATAATTAGTTCAAATGAAAGTTGAAGTTATGCAAAGCACGTTTGTCTATACCTACCTAATACAATTTACTACAGTTTAAAAAAACATTTTAGTTTTATATGTTCGAACATAATTCCTGTCTTGATCTGAAGAATTGCTGCTTTGTCCTCGATATGTTTAAGCAATTTCAGAACTCTCTTTCACTATAGACAGGTCTCTAAATGAAAAGATAGGGCTTTGAACTTATTCATTTTGATTTGACTCTTGCCTAATAATTTTAATTTCCACCCCATTTATACTGAGTAAGAGTCATCTGGGTAACTAGTTAGAAAGTAGAATCTTATTCTGTATAATTTGGATGGAAATGCAAATTCTCAGCAGGTAGCTGAACTGGAATGAACCAGTCAAAGCCCTATTAAAACACAGAATATTAATAATTTTGATATAACCTTTCATTATATATATAAAGG
>NW_006408884.1:363518-369783 GCF_000296735.1 Chrysochloris asiatica | reverse complement strand
ACCCAGTGACAATTCTTGTAAACATAACTTATATGACTTAGTAGGTTTTATTGAATGCTGACCCCAAATGCTCTTTGAAATGAGGTACCATTCACCTTTAAATGTATTCTGAATATGCTTCACTGAAAGCATAACTAAGTCCACCTGCTCTGTTGAAATCACTAGCTCAATATTTGCAGTGAATAAAAAATAAATGAAAGCTTTAAATAAAATCAATTCTGTGATTTTGAATGGGAAGATTAACCTCAGGAAATGATCTTAGTAAAGATTAGAGATCCGAGACTACACAAGCAAGACCTGAGTTATAGATGTCCGATTTAGGGACTACTCAATTTGCCCTTTAATGTTGTGTAATTTGCCCTCACTTTGAGACAATTAAACCAACCCCTACTTGCAACAAATTCCTTATCAGAATCACCTTTCCTTGCTGCACATGCAGCTTTTAAGTCATTGAAAAGGCTTTAAGCCATTTTTTGCACTTAACTGAAAAATCCAAACACACTTCCATCTACTCAATTCTGACACAGAGAATGAGAAAAACAGCTGACTGAGATTTCTAAGATTATCAATCTTTAATGGATGTAGCCTCATCTTTCCCCACAAAACAGCCAGTGGTTTCGAATAGCTGACTTTGCATCCCAACAAGTAACTTACACTAAAGCAAGGATAAATAAGAACCTTATGTATCTGTTCTGATTTACCTAGAAATTCAAATGAAAATAAATTTAGGAATAAATTGCATCCATAAACAGAGGACTACCTGTATATTATTGGAATGACTCCAGTAGGTGACTAGGTCTTAGTAGCTAAATTTCTTTGCTTGAATATCAACAATTTAACTCATCATCTTCTCTACCACAGAAGGATAAGATTTCTGCTTCAGTAAATATTTACAGTCTAGAAAAACCTACACAGGGTTGCTATGAATCAGAATCAACTGGTGTAGCCGTGGGAACATATGACAAGCTGTTCAAAAACAGTGATCTAATTCTCTTTTACACACACACCTAAAGAAGTAATTAAAGAAATGTAAAAATGAAGTACAAATTAACGATAAAGGATGTCTATGTGCCACACAATTTTGCAACTTAATATCAGTGGCAATATAGATAAAACCAAAAAGAAAGATGATAAGGTAAGTTGATTTTCAATATATATAGTAATGAAATTTGAAAAAAAATAAAGCACAAAACTATACCAAGTAAACTGGCAAATAATATAGCAGTAATACAAAATATAATGCAAGTATATGGTTATGGTTGTTAAGAACTGAGGGGTAGGTTCCAAATAGTCACTGAAGAGCAACTGGTGGGTTTGAACCACCAACTTTGTGAATAGCAGTTCAGTAATTACCGTATACAGCAACATACCAGGACTCCATTTTATTATATGACCTATTTTCTCAAGTGTTGTTGTAGTTGTTATTAGGTGCCATAGTGTTCCAACCCATAGTGACCCTATGTACAAAATAATTAAACACTGTCCAATCCTATGCCATCCTTGCAATCATTGTTATGCTAGAGACCGTTGCTACCAACACTTTGCCAATACATCTTGTTGGGTGTCTTCTCTTTTTTTGCAAATATTGCACTTTACAACCAATCATGATGATTTCTTCAGGGACTGCTCCCTCCAGATAATATATCCAAAGTATAAGAGACAAAGTCTTGACTTCCTGTCTTCTAAGGAGAATTCTCTGTACTTCTTCCAACACAGATTTGTTTGTTCTCTCTGGCAGTCCAAGGTGTTTTAAATATCCTTCTCCAACACCATAACTCCAGTTCATCAATTTGTCTACAGTCTTCCCTATTCTTTGTTCAATTTAGACATGATATGAAACCCTTGGAAATATCATTTGCTCCTTAATCCTTAAACTGGTATACTTGTCTTGAACACTTTAAAGAGGTCTTGTGCAGCACCCTGCTTGTGAAGTACATCATTTGGTTTCTTGATGACTGATTCGATGAGTGATGGTAGTGGATCCAAGCAATTTGAAGTCTTGGACAACTTCAATCTTTTCTCCATTTATCATGATGCTATTTATTAGCCCGATGGTGAAGATTTTAGCTTTGTTTAAGTTAAGGAGCAATCTATACTGAAGTCTGTGGTCTTGGCTCTTCATCAGTAAATATTTTAACTTCTCTTCACTTTCAGCAGGTATCATCTACATATCGCAGGTTATTAATGAGTGTTCACATTCATCATATAATCCAGCTTCTCAAATTGTTAGCTCAGTCTATAAACTGAATAAGTATGGTGAAAGAATACATCCCTGGCACACAGCTCTCCTTATTTTGAACCATTAAATGGCCCCTTGTTCTGTTTGAAGAATTTCTTTTTGCACTATGTACTATGTAATTTTGTCCTCAAGAACAAAATTAAGTGTTCTGGAATACCTATCTTCATGATATTATCCATAGCTTCTTATAAGCCATATAGTCCAAAGCTGTACATGGTCAACAAAGAAGAAATAAACATGTTATTAGTGTTCTCTGCTTTCAGCCAAGAACCATCTGATATCAGCAATTATATCCCTCGTTCTATATCCTCATCAGAATCTGGCATGAAACCCTGGTAGTTTCCTGCCAATGTACTTTTGCAGTCATTTTGAATTATCATTAGCAAAATTTTACTTGCTTTTCATGTTAATGATGCTATAAGATGATTTCCACATTCCATTGTATCAGCTTTCTTGGGAATAAGCACAAATATGAATCTCTTCAATCCAGTTGGCCAGAAGGTTTTCTTCCAAATTTCTTGGCATAGATGAGTAAGTGCCTCCAGTGCTGCATCAGTTTGTTGAAAAATACCAATTTAATTCCACAGATTCCCAGAACCTTGTTCTTTGGCAAGGCCTTAAGTGCACCTTGGACTTCTTCTTTTAGTGCCATTGAATTTTGGTCATACGCTCCCTCTTGAAATGATTGAACATTGACCATTTATTTTTGTTACCATGATACAGTGCATTCTTTCAATCTTCTTTTGAAGCTTTCTGCATCATTCAGTATTTTATCCATGTTTTAGTTGTTAAGTGCTGTTGAGTCATTTACAACCAATAGCAAACCTGTATAGAGTTTCCAAGGACCAGAGGGTGAGTTTGATCTGCCGACCTGTTAGTTAAAATTGACCTTGTAGTCAAATGAATACCCTATCTTCAATATTGAAAGTCGAGACTTAATTTTTTAATTTTTTTTTTCCAGTTCTTTCACCTTGAGAAATGTGGAGCATGTTCTTCCATTTTGATTTTCTAATTGAAGGTTTTTGCACATTTCATTAAAATATTTGTCTTTGTCTTCTAAATTTGCCCTTTGAAATTTCTGTTCAGAACTTTTATCTTTTAAATTTTCCCCCCATTTGCTTTAGCATCTCTATGCTGGAAACTAAGTTTCAGAGTCTCTTCTGATATTTACTTTGGAGTTCTCTTTTCTTTTCTCCTCAATGGCTTTTGCTTTCTTCCTGTATGGTGTTCTAATGCATCAAAAATGTTCTTAAAATTTAGTAATGATATATTTCATGTCATGGTTATGCTCTTGTATACTAGTTATAATTTTCTCCAGCTTATACCTGAACTTACATATGAGCAGTTGATGTTCTGTTCCAGAATGCCTGACCTTGTTTTGACCGATGGCATGAAGCTTTTCCACCATCTCTTTCCACAGATGTAATCAACTCGATTTCTGTGTATTCTGTCTGGTGAGGTCCATGTGCATAGTTGTATTTTATGTTCTATAAAAGTGGTATTCACAATTAATAAGTAATTGGTCTTTTGAAATTCTATCAGGTAATCTCCAGCATACTTTTTATCACCAAGTCCATATTTTGCAACTATTAGTACTTCCTCTTTGTTTTTGAATTATGGTTAACAAGATTTTACTTGAATGCGATATTCATTATATTGCCCAACTATTTTGCATTCCCTTAGGTCACCTCTCTTTGTAATGGGCACACATGTTTGTCTCTTTTAAGAAGCTGGCCAGATAGCTGTCTTCTGAATTTCTTGTCATAGATGAATGAGTACCTCCAGTGCTGCAACAGTTTGTTGAAAGATTTGAATTTGTATTTTCCGTCTATTCCTGGAACCTTTTTTTCACCAGTGCCTTCAGTGCAGCTTCTATTTATGCTTTCAGTACCATCAGTTCTTGGTCACATGCTACCTCTTGAAATGTTTGAACATGGACTTTTTAGGGGAGGTTGGAGGGAGAGTGATTCTGTTTATACCTTCACTCTTCTTAATGATGCTTTCTGCAACATTCAATATTTTGACAAAGGAAGCCTTCAATATTGAAAGTAAATTTTTCCTTCGGTTCTTTCAGATTGAGAAATCTGAGTATGTTCTTTTCTTTCTGTTTTCTAACTCCGGGTCCTTGCACATTTCATTATGATACAGATTCTAATAACACAATACATATGATCTTTTTCAGTGAATTTTGCATTCTGTTAGGTCACCTCTCCTTGGAATGGATACAAATAGGGATCAGTTCAAATTGGTTGACCAGGTAGCTGTTTTCCAAATTTATTCGAGATTTGAATATTTTTGTTCAGCTCATTTAGTTTGAGAAATTCTGAACATGTTCTTTATTTTCTAATTCCAAATATTTGCACATTTCTTCACAATATAAATTATAATACATGTACTACATGTCTAGTTCCAGACTGATATATCAAACAGTTTATAGTCTATGAAAGTTTAAAAAAAAAAAAAAGAAGGAAACTAAATAAAATGGGAGGTTTTTTTTCAAATAAAAATACTTCAACATTTTTACATTTTAAACTATCCTTATATAACACAGAAACATCATTGTTTTTCTGTTTCTATATGCTGACATGGTTATTACTTATATTACGTTATTGCTTATATTATGCATATTTAATTTCAAATGAATTTTTTTTTAGTAACTGCTTGTATGTTGTTGTTGTTTCTTAAACAAAAAGTTCATAAAGGTCATTTTTTGATATTTTTGTCTACATAATGTGTATCTGATTGATTGACACAAAGAAGAATCTTACAGATTTTTATTTTTTGTTGTTATTTTGTTTTATGACAGTTTTTTGATAGATGAATAAATATGACATAACATTTGGTTAGGGGATAGTAGACATTATTGAATGGGAGATGAAAGCCACCTAAAATTATAACTGTATTCATAACATCAGAATAATGACCTGATAAGTCAAGGAAAAACTTGAACAACAAAAAAGCTGTTTTTTCAAAATAAAAAGTCCAGAGACCATGGGGAAATATAGGCTTAACTCAATTCAAGTGTCTTTTAGACAAACATAATTTCAACTTAAAAATTTGACTAATGTTGTATTTGAACATTAGTCTTCTAATGTTCTTTTCTAAAGTTCTTGCGATTTCAAGCTTATATATGCTGTGGATTTCCAAGGAGGTCACTACAATGACTCTGCAGACCCCTTCATATACTCCTGTCTGTTGTCGTAAACATTTCACTTGCATTGAAAAAGGTAATTAACGATTTCTATGACAAGGATGCCTGTGCTTAGGCAAGAGGTCTAAGGCTACCCTGCTGAAGGATTTATGAATTAAATTTGCTCGTTGAGCTGCAGCAAAGGTGACAGCATCTCCAGTTTCCAGCCATGTTTTTAATTTAGACATGTTATGCATGACCAGAAACAACAACAGTCATTTCCTTTTTACAAGCCTTATTACTTATAAATCATGACAGTGGCAACGCTGCATTCATTTAAAAGGATGACTAGATGCAGTACCAAAACTCATTAGTATCTTTTTATACTCCTCTTTCCCCAAAGATTGAAAAGTAAACAAAACAGTAGTATTTTGTGTTGTTTTTCACATACAAATATAAAATGATCCAGAAGCATCTGTTGTTATTATTAAGTGCCATCGAGTAGGTTCCAACTCATGTTAAGTCAGCATATGGTTTCCAAGGAGTTCTGGTGTGGCTGGACCTCAAGGTCAATTTGAATTGCATGGTTGGCAGTACAAACTCACTAGCAGCTCCCTGGAAAGCCTATATACAGTCACTATGAGTGAGAACTGACTCAAAGGCACTTAGCAAAAAACAACAACAATGATTTGCAAGGCTGGAAAGCCCTGCAAGAGCAAAAAACCTCATCATTCTCCTGTGGATCAGCTGGTGGACTCAAACTACCAACCTTGTGTTTCACAGCAGAATATACTTATTCTACAGCTCTATTGGCTGAAAGCAGAGAGTATCAGAAAGATGTTTACCTGTGCTTTATTAACTATGCAAAGTCTTTTGATTGTGTGGATCATGACAAG
>NW_006408884.1:346419-361898 GCF_000296735.1 Chrysochloris asiatica | reverse complement strand
CGCTACCATTTCATATAACAAGTATATGAAATGTTAATTCTTCTGTCTATAACATAGGTTTATGGAAGCTAATGGTTAAAGACTTTCAAATTTGCTATATAATTGAAATTTTCAGAACAGAATGTTGGAAAATATGAGTTGAAAGATGTAATTACAGTTTTAAATGATATATAAGTAAGTTACAATAAGGTATTTTCCTATTTTCAATTAACCTTTTGAAACTCAGAGCAAACTGAGTTTATAGACAATAGGCTTTCTGTGTGTAGAAGGTGTGTGGAAACTGAACACTTTGTGTATTTGAATATGGCTCTGAACCTATGCTCTGTACCTTGATAAATGTTACTAGCTATGGATGGTAAGCTCAACCTAAAGTCACACAACGAATCCATTTATTTTAACCATGTTACTAAAGGGTGACTGCATATCAAGCTAATATATTATATCATAATCAATCCAAGTAATGCTTAAGATGAAATTGCTTTCTCTGAGGAGTAGCTACATACTAAAAGTTTGTGATGACAATATATTGCCTTGCATTTCACCCTTTACATTTTTACTTTCATGGGATAGAGCACATTATTCTCTATTAACGAGATGTGCTTAAGCTTTCCAACAAATTCTAGTTAGGATAATATATTGAAAAGGATGAATTGAAAAGGATGAATATATTGAAAAGGATGAAAAGATCTGGGAGATGGTTTGGTGTTTCATTAACAGATAAAGCATGGAAATTACTGAGATAATATTCTGTTGGGGACTGAGGAATCAGGTGAGTAATATTCTTACAGCTCTGGGCTCTGCAAAAGTGCATGCTTTCGGAAACATTGAAATGTTTATAGACAGAATAGTAAGTTGAAAAGAGATATTACACCAAATTTTTCAGAAAAAAATCAAGGTTGAAGAAGTTAAGATGGTATAAGGTAATATTTAATCCTAAAAAAATCCATGTCAGTCAGTGTTGGCTCATAGTCCTTTATTTGTCAGTTGGGAGCTCTGTTGCCATGGAAAGACCTACAGCCTCTTTAAACCCAATTATTTTATTTGTGAAACTGTTCTTGTTTTAGGTGTTGTTGAGGTGATTCCATCTCATAGTAATCCTGTGCATATCAGAACAAAACACTGTCTAATTCTGTTCCAGCCTCACAATTAATGTTCTTTTGAGCCCATTGTTGCAGCCTCTGTGCTCCATCTTCTTTTTTGCTGACCATTCTCTTTACAAAGCCTGATGCTTTGCGAAGGAGCTGGTCTAAAGGATGAGGGATGAAATCTTGCCATCATGGAATCTAAGGAGCATTCTGGCAGGACTTCTTTGAAATAGATTTGTTCATTTTTCTTGCAATTCATGGTACTTTCAATATTCTTCTCCAAAATCATAATTCAAATGCATACATTTCCACACGGTCTTCCTTATTCATTATTCAACTTCTAAATCCATATGAGGTGATAGAAAATAACATGCCTTGGGTCAGATGCAACTTAGTCAACTTGCAAAATGCTATGTGTGTTTTTCCATTTCAGTTTTCAAAGTACAGGTGTTTGCACATTTCATTACAAAAATATAATTTTTATTCTCAAACCTTTTACTTTTGATGCTTTTTGCATCATTCAATGTTTTTCCAGTTTAATCCTTCAATATTGCAAGTTGAGGCTTTAATCTTTTGTTCATTTCTTTCATGTTGAGAAATATTGAGCATGTTCTTCCCTTTTGGTTTTTCTAACTCAAGGTCATTGCAGATTACATTATAACTGTATTCTCAAATTGCCCTTTGAAAATTTCTGTTCAGCTCTATTATTCTTTGTTTCTTCCATTTACTTTAGCATTTCTACATTGGAGAACAAGTTTCAGTATCTTTTGACATCTATTTTGGTCTTTTCCATCTTTCTTGTCTTCTTAATGAACTATTGCTTTCTTCCTCTTTGATGTACTTGAGGTCATCCAACAAATCTTCTGGTTTTCAATCATTAGTGTTTAATGCATCAAATCTGAAATTGAGGTGATCTCTAAATTTAGGTGGGATATATTCAAGGTCATATTTTTACTCTTGCAGACTAGTTTTCATTTTCTTCAGCATCAGCCTGATTTTGAATACGAGCAATTGATCTGTTCCACCATCTACCCCTTCCTTGTTTTGTTAATGATATGGAGCTTTTCTTCTGTCTCTTCCCACAGATATAATTAATTTCATTTCTGTTTATTCCATCTGGTGAGGTTTATGTGTATAGTCATCTTTAATTTTTTAAAGGTATCCGTAATAAGGAAATCATTGGTCTTGCAAAATTCTATCATTCTATCTCCAGCTATATTGTCTAACTACTGAACCTTCTTGTTTGTTGCCAACCTTCATATTTCAATCACTAGTAATTGTCACTATATCTTGATGATATGTTTGATCAATTTCAGAGTTAATAAGTTGGTAGAAATCTTCAATATTCATTACTGTCTTTAATGGTTGGTGTGTAAATTTGAATAATAGTGGTATCAACTGGTCTTCCATATAGGAGTATGAATATTATCTTATCACAGACAGCATTATACTTCAAGACAGATCTTGAAGTGTTATTTTTGATGGTGAGTATAACACCATTCCTGTTCAATTTTTCATTCCCATTATTGTAAACTGTAGGATTATTAGATTGAAAATGACCAATACAGTCCATTTCAAGCCACTAATGCCTAAGATATCAATCTTTTTGTGTTCTATTCTATTTTTTACAACTTCCAATTTTCCTACATTCATAATTTGTACATTCCATTTTCTGATTATAAATGTATGTTTATAGTTGTTTCTCCTCATTTTGAGTTGTGCCCCATTAGCAAAGGAAGGTCCTGAAAGTTTTACTCTATTCACATCACTATGGTCAACTATCCTTTGAGGACGCAGTTCTTCCCCAGTTGCATTTTGAGTGCCTTTAATTTGGGAGTCTTATCTTTTGACACTATATCTGACAATATTTTTGTACTAGTCATCATGTTTCAGTATTAAATATTCTGGTGCTGTCTGCCTGTGGAACACTCTTATTCATAATGTTTTCAGTGACTAAACATTCAGAAGTTGTCTGCCTTTCTCTCTTTCTTTCTTTCTTTCTAGTCTGTCATAGTCTAGAGGCTCAGCTGAAATCTCTGCGTCATGAGTATACCATGCTGGTATTTAAAATACTGTTGAAATAGCTTCCTGTACCTCAACAATACACAAGGTACCAGTGTGTGACAAACTGACAGATGATTAGTAATAAAAATCTGTAAGCTAATATGACTGCATAATATATTACCAGGTTAAGTATTTCTGTATCGTGTCTGATGCTACTCTCCCTATGCTCACTCAAGACACACTGATCTCCCAGCTATTTTCCCTACCTGGAATACTAGACTGTAAATTGAAAAACTCTTTAAATATTTGCTAAGATATCACCATTTAAATTTGTATAATTTGGGTCATCATATCATCATATTGGAGTCCTGACTGGCTCTATGGGTTAATGTGCTGCAATGCAGGGTCAGTTTGTACTGCAAAGTCAGTGGTTCAAACTCACCAGCCACTTTTTGGAAACTCTATACAGGGTCACTGTGGGTTGGAACCAACTTGACAGCACTTAACAACAACAACAACAACAACAAATCATATCACACACTACTACCTGTCTATTCTGTACAGCATTCATGCCCTAGTTATCTTGTTTTCCTACTTTAAATGTTGTCATTTTCAAAATGTTTATTGCTGGCCACAATTGGCCACAACCCAGACACTCACATTCCCAACATAGCAAAATGCTGCCTCATCCTTACGCATGCCCTTAATCCATTGCCAATTAGCTCATTGTGATATATAGTATTTAAATTGGCTATTTTTCTTAACTTAATCATCTAGCTTTTATTCCTTTTTCATCTATATATGGAAACTGCAGTCAAACCTATTAAACCTCCATTGTTGTTGTGTTCCATTACATCAGTTCCAACTTACAGTGCCACCATATAGAGTTTCCAACAGTGGTGGGTTGGTTTGAACTGTAATCCTAGAGGTAAACAGCCAGTGCTTATCCAACACAGCCACACTATGGCTAATTAAACATCATTGTTGTTCTTGTTGTGTGCCATCAAGTAGGTTCTGACTCTAGCAACCTTGTATAGGTTTTTCATTTCTGTAAATCTTTAAGGAAGCAGGAAACTTCAATCTTCTCTCACTGAGCACTTGGTGGGTTAGGACCGCTGATATTGCCATTAGCAGCCCAACATATAACCTACTACAACACCAACTACACATCATAGTAACCTCCACTGACAGATGGGTGGTGGTTGCATATCAGGTGCATTGGTCAGGAATTGGACCCAGTTCCCCTGCATGGTCTGTAAAGTGACAATTCTATTTTTGTATAGCAATGCCTTTCTGCTTTTCATATCACGCATTATCTTCTTGTATGCTTATCTATTATGTTAATTGATTATTTATTATTTATGTGTTCATAAAACTAAACTCCATATAAGGGTGTGGGTTCTTTTCCCATGGTAGAAACCACAAATGCCGAAGAGCACAGAATAGGCATTCTAAAATGATTTTCAATTGAGTGGATAGTCATTGCTTGCTGGACAGAGTAACAATTCATTATGAAGTCATAAAAAGCATCCACTATTTGACTACTCTCTAATTTTCTAGTTGCAGCTGCCCCCAAGCTCCCACAACAACCCTATGTTTGATCCAAAACAAGTGATATCCACAATTGTATAGAATATCTCTCACACCTGCTCCTGCTAGACTCATGATGGTTTGAGTGTTAGTCTTCTGAACCAGAGATTGGACGACACAAGGGCCTACCACTTAGCTGCAGTGTCTCATTAATTGAAAATATAAAGTTTTTTGTATTCTTCAAGATGCATCCTCTGTGTGAACTTACCTGTATTTTCTCAGATAAACAGAAAGTTTTGGGTTGGTACACATCTGTGCATGGTGATTCTTCTATGATTGCATTTTTCATATCATGTTATTATTTACTCACTTTTTCTGTATACAACTACAGTGTGAGTTATTTTGAGATAGATTTTCTTTTATTATTTTGGTATTTCCAGCACCAAGTATTGAACATGACACATAGAAAAATATCCTTCAAATATCTATGGAATGCATGAAAGATGCATTCTGGTGAAATTTTCATTCCTTTCATACAGTAATGCCCAAGAGTTTCAAAATAGATATTGCCAATATTCAGCGTAATCTGAAATGGTATGTTTGTCACTTTAGTGTGCTTCCCTATTCCCCTTCAGTGCAATGTAAAAACTGAAATGTCTTTCCTTTTCAGGAAAGTGGTTTAGTTCCTTATCTATATCACCACATTTAAGAGCCTGCTTTTTCCAGGTTGTGAGGCAGAAGTTTCATGCATAAAAAGGAACATGTGAATGGCATGGAACTAAACTGTTCTGATGATATATAAATATATCAGGTGGAAATGTTTCCAATATTTGTTTATTTTGTATTATCAATATGCCTAATAAAAATGTACTTATTTTCTTAGAAAATGGAGACAGAAGGGATTGCCTGACATGTACAAAGAAGGCCCAGTGGAGAAAAGTGATATGAGAGAAGGAAAATTGAATGAAAAAAAATTAATAAATATTACAAAAGAGGAATAATTAAAGCTTGAAAAGAAATAAAAATGAGACTTAATTGACAGATGTTTGTTGATAGATGATCCAAGAAGAATGAAGTCCTTGACAACTTCAATCTTTTCTTCATTGATAAGAATGCTGTTTATTGGTCCATTGGTAAGGATTATTGTTTTCTTTATGTTGACATGCAATTCATACCAAAGGCTGTGCTCTTTGATCTTGATCAGTAAATGTTTTAAGTACTCTTCACTTTCAGGAAGCAAGGTTGTATCATCTGCATATCACAGGTTGTTAATGAGTCTTCCTCCAATAATGATGCCACATTTTTCTTCATATAACCCAGCTTCTCAGATTATTTGCTCAGTATACAGGTTGAATAAGTATGGTGAAAGAATACAGCTCTGTCACACACCTTTCTTAATTTTATAATATTCAGTGTTCCCATGTTCTGTTTGAACAACTGCCTCTTGGTTCAGGTACAGATTCCTCATGAGCACAATTAACTATTCCAGAACACTCATACTTCACAATGTTGCCCATAGCATGTCATGATCCACACAATTGAAGGCCTTTGTGTAGTCAATAAAGCACAGATAAAACATCTTTCTGATATTCTCTGCTTTCAGCTAATATCCAATTGGATCTCAATCCTCTTCTGAATAAGGCTTGAAATCAATGTATGCTTACAGACACTTCTGTATTATCTTTAGTAAAACTTTACTCGCATGGGATAGCAAAGAGATTGATGATTTGCGCATTCCATTGGGTTACCTCTTTTTGAATGGGCATAAATATGGATCTCTTCAAATCAGTTGGCCAGATAGTTCTCTTCCAAATTTCTTGGCATAGATGAGTGAGTGCCTCCAGTGCCACCTCACTTTCTTGAAATATTTCAATTTATATTCCATCAGTTTCTGGTGCCTTGCTGTTTGCCAATTCCTTCAATGCATCTTGGACTTCTTTCTTCAGTATTATTGGCTTTTGATCATATGCTAACTCTTGAAATGGTTGAACGTCAACCATTCCTTTTGGTACAGTGACTGTGTATTCCTTCTACCTTCTCTTAATGCTTTCTGCATCATTCAATAATTTGCCCAGAAAATCCTTCAATAATGAAAGTGAAGGCTTGAATTTTTCTTCAGTTCCACCAGCTTGAATTTCACTAATTAATGAGTATCCTTCATACATGTGTTTTCATTCTATTTTGTCCTTTAAATTTCTTTCAACTGAAAGTTTCATCTGAGTTTCTATGGCTTCAATTCCATTGTCATTCTTCTACTAGACTTCTTTCTTTTTAGCATTTTCTCATAGTTTTTATTGTATGATTTCAAAACCTATTCTTTATTTAATTTTTTCATAAATAGATCAAAAGTTCAGATTAGTTTTCCATTCAAAATTTTATATACATATGTTTTTCATCACATTGTATTCAAGCCCCCAATGTAACATTACTTACTCTAATTTTCCCCTGTGTTTCCTGTTTTCATTTATTTTTCTTTCCTAACCTTTCTACATTTTGTCCTTAGAAAATGCTTCATTTTTCATCTCAAATATTTGATTGCTCTAATGTGTGTGTACCTCAAAAGTGTTGCTTTTATCTTTATAGAGAAAATTTTCAGGCAAACGATAGATCTGTAAAGAGAAAATTAATCTATTTTCTCTTTACAGATCTATTGTTTGGCTGAAAATTTGGCCCAGGGGTTGAATTCAGTTTGAGATCTGATTTATGACTAAAGGCAGTACAACTTTTTACTTAAAACTACTTTTATCCAATTTCTGCCTTACTTGCAAAATAGAAAATGCTCAAATTTTTATGCTTACCTTCGCATATCATTCAATTCTGGAATGAATAACATTTTCATATCCCTTGATTTTGACTTATTAGGACTACAAAGAATGGATTAAAACATGTGGCCTTTTAATTGTGACTTGCTTCTTGATTAAAGGCTGTATTTTACTCTTAAGTAGCTTCCAGTGTTTCATGTTTAAATCATCATTAGTTTATCAACATTATTCTCTAATTTTTCTTCATTCAGAAGTTGTAAATATCATGAACTATGTGTCCATATGATCTTAAAAAATTACATTTCAAGATCTATCTTGACGTCCATGGCTGTCTGAAATAGAATAATAAGTACACATGTATAAGGAAGATGATTTTTCAAATTTATGCACCAACAACAAAAGCCAATGATGAAGAAATTGAAGAATTCTACCAACTTCTTCAATCTGAAATTTATCAAACATTGATAACTACTGGTGATTACAATACAAAAATTGGAATAAAAAGGAGTGATTAGCAGTTGAAAAATATGGTCTTGGTGATAGAAATGATGCTGGATGAAACTCATGTTGTATTCAGGACAGAATTTGGAATGAGGACTATATTCTTGCTTACATCAGATGGATCTTAAGTGAAAGCAGAGACTAAGCTGCATTTTTTTTTTTTTACTTGCATTTTATTCAGTTATATGTGTCATAATACACTATGGATAACATTGCAAATAATGGAATATCAAAAACATTTAAATGTGCTCATTCAGAATCTGCCTATTGATCAAGAGGCAGTTGTTCAAACACAACAAGAAGATACTGCTTGTTTTAACATCAGGAATGGTGTGTCTTGTCGATATAATTTTACCATACTTATTCAATCTGTATACTAAGCAGTAATCCAAGCAGTTGCACTACATAAAGAAGAATATGCCATCAGGATTGGAGGAAGACACATAAACAGTCTGCAATATGCATATGGCTCAACCTTGCTTGCTAAAAGTGAAAAGGATTTGAAGTACTTTCTAGGGAAGATTAAATACTATAGCCTTTACTATGGATTACTACTCAATGCAAAGAAAACAAAAAAAAAATCTTCACAAGTGAATCAATAAACACCATCATGATAAACTGACAAAAGACTGAAACTGTTAGTTTTCATTTTATATGGACCCTCAATTAATGTTCATTAAAGCAGCGATGAAGAAATCAAATTATTTATTGCATTAGGAATATATATACTGCAAAAGACCTGTTTAAAGTGCTAAAATGCATAGATGTCACTTTGAGGGAAATGGTGCACCTGACCCAAACCATGGTATTTTTGACTGCTACCTGCAAGATCAGCAATTCAAATTCATGAACTGCCCCTTGGAAACCCTGTACAGGGTCGTTATGAGTCAGAACCAGCTTGACAGCACTTAGCAGCAACATATTTACGTTGTTGCTAAATGCCATCAAATCAATGCCAACCCATAGTGAGTCTGTGTAGGGTTTCTGAGGAGCAGCTGGTGAGCTTGAACCACCAACCTTGTGGTTCAAAGTGACTTTGCAGTTCGGCACGTTAACCCACAGTGCCACACGAGGACTCCTATTTCCCAGTCATATTTTATTTACATACAAAATTTAAAATTGCCTGCTAAAATAGAGATGTACTGTGCTTTTATTTTAATAGTTTTTATTTCTTAAGGAAAATTATTTTCTTTCTGAAAGTATTTTAGGCATAGAGAAATATGTTTTAGTTTGGCATTGAACCATTTTCCTAAAGAGGAACGTGAATAAAATGAGAAGACTGAAGTATAATAAAAAGAATTTTAGAACGTATATAGAATTTTGGTAATCTAATGACATAAAACATTATATATAAATTAACTGCTTATTTTAAATGATGAGAGCTCATAAAAATCATGAGTACAATCTGATAGTTGAATGAAAATTATAAATGAAAAGTTGCAAGTAATCTCATTTAGTTTATAATTCAGTCAACAATATAAATAACCAGTGACCAGTTGGTATTGAGTCAACTCTGACTCATAGCAACCTATGTGTGTCAGAGTCAGAGACAAATAATGCTCTAAAGGGTCTTTAATGGTGCTTTTGCTTCCAAAATTCCTCTTAACGCACATGATCTTCCAACCATTCAGTTAAACATGTTAACTCTTTGTTCTATTCAGAGACATTTAGTGTAAAATATGTCTCCATCACTATCTATGGCTGAGGATAATTAAATCTAATATTATATTGCTCAAAGTTATAGGGTCTGAAACAAAATTCCTGGTTTCTGATATTAACTAAAGTCCTCTTGACATTTTATGAATTTATCTTAATGTCTTAATATTGTAAATATGGTTTAATTTGCAAAACAATTACTAACATACCTTCCTTTAACAAATTTCTAAAATGTTTGTACATCTATTTATTGCTTTTCAAAATATTATAATTATTACAAAATGAAAACTCTGTTGGATATGTAGTTAGATATGAACCTAGCTAAAATTATTCTAAATATATATATATATACATATATATTTATATATATATATATATATATATATGTATATATATATATATGAGGTTTTATGGACTATTTTTGTATAACAGGTGCTAGTGCTAAAACCAAGAAATCTGGCATTAGCACTATGTAGAGAGCTAATCAGTTTATATTAAACTCTTTGGTCCATGTTATTTAACTTAAATGTAAAGTAGATGAAATGAATGTATTGTTATTATAAAAAAAAAAGATAGTAAGGTTGTTCCTTACTATTAAATTTTCCTCAATTTCAGAGGATTTATCATGGCATCTGATCCATTATTTGTAGAAAGGCAAATGTTAGCATTAAATATACAGTAAGAAAATCTAATAAAATGTTATAATACAGAACTTAACATTTTATATAACAAGCAAATCAGAATAATATATGCATTTCAGTCCATTTCAATAATTATTGTGAAAATTTGTCATGAACTTTAAAATAGATAATATATTAATATGATAACATGGTCAAAATAGAAAGATAAATGTCTCAGAGTTGATTTTACAAAATAAATGTATAGTCTACAAGAATATGCTATTTAAAGTGGAATGTATAAGGTAATATGGGCTCCATTTTATAGCAACTTTGGTAAATAGAGAGACATTTGTTACACATCGCTCAATTGATTACATAAGGAAGCAGTGGACAAACATTTATGCATAACTTTTATGTTTGTAGCCCCTATAGTAATTTGAAATCTGAAGCATTTTCAGAAGTACTACCATGCACTACAAATTTTTTCAAGATATATTAAAACATGCATTTAAATGCCTGTTGTTGTTGTTAAGTGCTGTTGAATCAATTCTGACTCACAATGATCCTGTATAGTGTTTCCCAGGAGCTGCTGGTGAGTTTGAATCACCAACCTTGCAATTCAAATGAAGTAGCAGCCCATGCTTATCCTACAGTGCCACACCAGGTCTCCTAAATGTCTGTAGAAGTTATTACTCTAATCATCAAACTAAAAGTTATAAGGGGGAAGAAGAACAGAAAACATACTTTCTCTTATGATATTTTACTGCAAAATACCTAGAACACCAAGGAGCATAACATGCATATTGAGTAAGTTTTAAGAATGGATTTTTAAGAATGAATAAAATATGAATTTATATTCTACTAAATTATAAGTGTTGTTATTGTTAGGTGCAGTCAAGTCATTTCCCACTCATAGCAAACCTATGCAAAACAATATATAAGACTGCACAGTTCTGTGTCATCCTAACAACTGTTGTAATATGAGTTCATTGTGGTTGCCACTGTGTCAATCCATGTTATTAAGGGTCTTCCCTTTTATCACTATACCTCTACATTACCAAGCATGATGGCCTTCTTCAGGAACTGGTACGTACAGGTAACATGTCCAAAGGAGGAGAGATGGAGTATCACTATTGTTGCTTCTAAGGAACATTCCGACTATACCTCATCCAGAACAGCTTTGTTTGTTCTTCTGTCAGTCCATGGTACTGTCAATATTCTTTGCCAATACCGTACATTAAATGCATTAATTCTATTACAGCATTCTATATCCATTGACCAACTTTCACATGTAAATTTTTATTGCTGTGTTAAGTGCATTCAAGTTGGTTCTGACCCATGTTGTTGTTGTTAGGTTCTATCAAGTTGATATCAACTCATAGTGACATTATACACAAAAGAACAAACCACTGCCCAGTCCTGGGTCAACCTCACAATTGTTGTCACACTTGAGCCCATTGATGCTGCCACTTTGCCAATCAATCTTGCTGGGGGTCTTCCTCTTTTTCTCTGACCCTCCACCTTACCAAACATGATATCCTTCTCCAGCAACTGGTCAGACCTGACCATATGTCCGAAGTATGAGAGACAAAGTTTGGCCATCCTGGCTTCCAAGGAGCACTCTGGTTGCACTTCTTCCAACAAGGATCTGTTGGTTCTTTTGGCAGCCCAGGGCACTTTTAATATTCTCCTCCAACACCATAAATCAAATGCATCAATTCTTCTATAGTCTTCCTTAATTACTGTCCAGCTTTTGTATGCATATAAGGTTACTGAAAATACCATGGCTTGAGTCAGGCACACCTTAGTCCTCAAGCTGACATCTTTGCTTCTCAACACTTTAAAAAGGTCTTGTGCAGTAGACTTGCCCAATGCAATTTGTCGTTTGATTTCTTGATTGCTGCTTCCATGAGTGCTGATAGTTGATCCAAGAAGAATGAAGTCCTTGAAAACTTCAATCTTTTCTCCATTGATAACTGCTGTTTATTGGTCCAGTGGTGAGGATTTTTGTTTTCTTTATATTGAGATGGAATCCATACTGAAGGCTGTGGTCTTTAATCTTCATCAGTAAATGTTTTAAGTCCACTTTACATTCAGCAAGCAAGGTTGTATCATTTGTATATCATGTTTTTCTTCAAATTACCCAACTTCTCGAATTATTTGCCCAGCATACAGGTTAAAGAAGTATGGTGAAGGAATACAACCCTGTTGCACACCTTTCTTAATTTTAAACCATTCAGTGTTCCCATGTTCTGAACAAACACCTGCCCCTTGGTCCAGGTACAGATTCCTCATGAGCACAATTAAGTGTACCAAAATACTCATACTTCTCAATGTTGTCCATAGCTTGTCATGATCCACACAATCAAAAACCTTTGCCTAGTCAATAAAGCACAGGTAAACATATTTCTGATATTCTCTGCTTTCGCCAAGATCCATTGGACATCAGCAATGACACCCTCGTTCCACAGCCTCTTTTGAATCCGACTTGAACCTCTGGAAGTTCTGTCAATGTATGCTTTCAGCCATTTTTGTATTACATTTAGTAAAACTTTACTCACATGTGGTATCAAAGAGATTGTCCAATGATTTCTGCATTCTGTTGGGTCACCTCTTTTTTAAATGAGCGCAAATATCGATCTCTTCCAATCAGTTGGCCAGATAGTTGTCTTCCAAATTTCTTGGCAGAGATGTGTGTGTACATCCAGTGCCGCCTCACTTTCTTGAAAGATTTCAACTTTTTTTCCATCAATTCCTGGAGTTTTGTCCTTTTCCAATTCCTTAAATGCACCTTGGACTTCCTCCTTCAGTATCTTTGGCTTTTGATCATATATATGCTACGTCATTAAATGGTTGAACATCAAGCATTTTCTTTTGTTACAGTGACTCTGAGTATTCCTCCCATCTTCTCTTCATGCTTTCTGCACCTTTCAGTAATTTGCCCAGAGAAATCTTCAATAACAAAAGTCAAGGCTTGAATTTTTTCTTCAGTTCTCCTCAGCTTGAGAAGTGCTGAGCATGTTTTCTTTGGTTTTCTGACTCCAGATTTCTGACCAATAGCAACCCAGTATAGGGTTTCTGAAGAGTGGCTGATGAGTTTGAACTGCCGACCTTACATTCACACTAACTTTACAGTCCAGTCCATTAACCTAATTGCCACATCAAGACTCCACATGTAAATTAGACAATTCAAAATACTTCTGGCTAGTGTCAGGTCAACTTTAGTCATCTGATGTATTTGCTCTTGAACTCTTTAAAGAGGCCTTATGCAGCAGATTTGCTGAATACAATACATCATTTAATTTCTTGTTTGCTGCTTTACTAAGTATTCTTTTATGAAGAAAGCAAAAATGAAATCTTTGACAACTTAAATCTTTTCTATATTTATTATAATACTCTGTATTGGTACAATTGGGAGAAATTTTGTTTTCTTTATATTGAGGTGAAATTCATAAGTAATGCTGCAGTCTTTATCTTCATCAGTAAGTATTCCAAGTCCTTTTTGCTCCTAGAAAGCAAAGTATGTTATCTGATTATTCTGGGTTATCCTGATGTTAGGCACTTCATATAACTCAGCTACTTGGATTATTTGCTCAACATACATAATGAATAATTATAGTGGAAATACAGAATCCTGCCAAACACTATCCTGAATTTCAAGCCTTGTTCTGTTTCAACAACTATCTCTTCTACTATGTACATGTTCCTCATGAGCAAAATTAAGAGTACTAGAATACTAATTCTGTGGAATATTATTTACAGTTTGTTATGATTCACACAATATTATGAAATTTCATAGTCAATAAACACAAAGAAACATCTTTCTGGCATTCTCTGCTTTCAATGATGTTTCATCTGAAAATCAGCAATTACATCCCTCATTCTACATCTTCTAAATCTGGCTTGATTTTCTGCCAGCTCCCTGTTCATATAATGCTGTAAAATTTTTTGAATAATCTTGAACAAAATTCTATTTACATGTGATATTAATGTTACTGTTCAATGATTTCGGCATTCTATTGGAACATCTTTCTATGGAATTGATACAAATATTGATTTTTTTGCAATCAGTTGGACATGTAGCAGCTGTCTTACAAATTTCTTGTCTTAGATGAGTGTGCATTTCCAGTTCTGCATCAGTTTGTTGAAACATATTTATGTGCTATCAATTCCTGGAGAATTGCTCATGACCAAGAACTTCAGTGCTGCTTAAACTTCTTCCTTAAGTATCATCAGTTCTTGAACATAGTCTACTTTATGAAATGGTTGAGAGTCAATTAATTCTTTTTCATACAGTTGCTGTATACCTTTCCTCTTCTCTCAGTCTTCCTGTATCATTAAATATTTTGCACAAAGAATATTTTATTTTTACATTCTAAGGCTTGTGTCTTTCTTCAGATCTTTCAGCTTGAGAAATTCAAAATGTGTTCTTCTCTTTTGTTGTTTTAACTCCAAGTCTTTACATATTTCATTATAATACTTTACTTTGTCTCTCAAGCTGAACATTCCAATTTTCTGTTCAGTTCTTTTACTTCTTCATTTTTGCCAGTTGCCTTATTAGCAAGGTTCTGAGTCTAACCTGTTATAAAAGTTTATCATTTTTTCCTGTATTTTTAATGACTGTTGCTTTTTGAATGTATGATGCCCTTGATGTCATCCCATGATTAATCTGATTTTTAGTCATTAGTGGCTACTACATCACATATATTTTTGAGATGGTGTCTAAATTCAGGTGGAATATACTCAAGATCATATTTTTGTTCTTGGGATTTATTTTAATTTTCTTCAGCTTCACCCTGAACTTTCATTTGAGCAACTGAAGGGTCTGTTCCACAATCTGCCCTGGCCTTGCTTTAGAGATTATGTTGAGCTTCTCCACCATCTTTTCCACAGATGTAGTCAATTTGATTCCTGTGTATTCAACTGAGCAAGGTCCACCAGAATCATTGTCTTTTATGATGCTGAAAAGGTCATTAAGAAGAAAATTAAAGAAGAAAATGGGTGTCAGAGGAGACTTCTGAAACTTGCAGTTCAGCATAGATACGCTAAAGCAAATGAAAGAAATGAGAAGGTAATAGAGCTGAATAGAAAAGTTCAAAGAGCAGCTCAAAAAGACAAGGCCATATATTATAATTAAATGTGCAAAGATCTGGAGTTAGAAAACCAAAAGGGAAGAACACACACAGCATTTCTCAAGTTGAGGGAAATGAAGAAAATATTCAAGTCTCAATGTGCAATATTGAAGGATTTTATGGGCAAAATATTGAATAAAGCAGAAAGCATCAAAAAGAAGATGGAACGTATACAGTCACTGAAGCAAA
>NW_006408884.1:340404-346319 GCF_000296735.1 Chrysochloris asiatica | reverse complement strand
AATATTATTATAAATATATCATATTTAAATAACTTCAAATTGCTAATGTGTGTATGTTTGGAGTGTGTGTATATATGTTTGGAGATCTGTGTAACTGGAAACTTCATTGTGTTTTCCCTCTGAGGTAGTATCCACACATTCCTTTCCAACGCTCACACATGCCCACACATGGTTTTGTTGGAGGACTCGGCCTTGAAAGAAATCTGGCTCCACTACTTAATTATATGATTTAACCATTTAGGCCTCACCTTCCTCATATGTTAAATGGGAATGATAATATCTATGCTTTAGTGGTGTTGTATTAAATGAGAACAACAGATTGGAATGTGTTTACTAGACTAGTGTAGCTTCTATTTTCATATGGATTGTTTTATTGAAAGAGTCCACTTACTGATATTTCTTTTTTTTAAGCTAGACATATTTATATTTCTTGCCTACTACTTGATCTGTTACTTCAATAGACATTTGTTGAGCATATACCATTTGCCAATCACTGTGTTAGGAAGAAGTCAGTGAAAATGATGCTTTTAAAACCCAGTGATGCAACAATCTATTGAGAGATCTTGATTTTATTACTCTTTATATATAATATTGACTTTATGTAGTTCTATTTTTTTCTGTTTCTGTAAAGATTTATAGCCTCAGAAATGCTATACAGGGTTGCTATAAGTTGGAACCCAATTGAAGGCACACACCTATAACCACCACTTTGGATTTAGAGTACTGGTGTAGCACTGTAGGATAAGAACTGGACTGCTAATCCCAAAGTCAATGGTTCAAGTTTACCAGCCACTCCTTGGGAACCCTATACAGGGACATTATTAGTTGGAACCAACTTCAGAGCACTTAACAACAACTCTGGATTTAGGAAAAGGGTAAAACATAGCAAAGGGCTGTTAGATTTTTGTTGTTTTTAAATCATTAACATTTCAAAATACAGTGTTTTCTGTAAGCATGTAGTGCCCTTTAATGAATGAATCTGAAAAATTATGTCTGGAAATTTGGAAGATAGCAACCTGGCCAACTGACTGAAAGAGATCCAGATTAATGTCTATTACAAAAAAGGTTGATTAAACAAACTGCAGAAATTATAAAACAGTATCATATTGTAAGGAGGACTCAGTCACTGGAGAAGGATATCATGTTTGGTAGGGTGGAGGGTCAAAGAAAAAGAGGAAGACCCCAATGAGATGGATTGATAAAGTGGCAGCATAAATGGGCTCAAACATAGCAACAATTGTGAGGTTGGCCCAGGATCAGGCAGTGTTTTGTTCTTCTGTGCATAAGGTCACTATGGGTCAGTACTGACTGGATGGCACCTAACAACAACAACAACAATGGACAAAATAATTAATGATGCAGAAAGGATCAAAACAAGATGGGAGAAATGCATGGCATCACTATACCAAAATGAAATTGCCAACATTCAACCATATGATCAAGAACCAATGATATTGAAGTAAGGTGCATTGAAGGAATTGGCAAAGTACAAGGCACCAGATATTGGTGGAATGCAAATGGAAATATTTCAAACAAACTGAAGCAGCACTGGATGCATTGACTCATCTATGACAAGATATTTGGAAGACAGCTACCTGGCCAACTGACTGGAAGAGATTAATATTTGTGCCCATTCCAAAGAGAGGTGCCCCAACAGAATGTAGAAAACATTAGACAATATCATTAATATCTTATACAAGTAAAAGTTTGCTAGTTTATTTGTATGTGGTATTAATTATAATACAAAAATAGATACAACTTGACACTGACAGAGAACTACTAAAGGTTCAAGCTGGATTCTGAAGAAGATGTGGAATAAGGACTATTATTCCTGATATCAGATAAACTTGGCTGAAAACAGAGAATACAAGAAAGATGTTTACCTGTGCTTTACTGACTATGAAAATGATTTCAATTGTGTAGATCATGACAAGCTGTGGAAAATTATTATTCCATAACATTTAATTGTGCTAAGGAGGAACCTGACCACAGAACAAGAGGCAGTTGTTTGAACAGAACAAGGCAGCACTGAATGGTTTTAAATCAGGAAAAGTATGTGCCAGGGATATATTCTTTCACAATACTTATTTGGTCTACACGCTAATCTAATAAGTTAGAAAATGGATTATAAGAAAAAAAAAAATATGACATCGTGATTGGAAGAAAACTCATTAAAAATTTGTGATATACAGATAATACAACCTTGCCTGCTTAAAGAAAAGAGGACTTAAAATACTTACTGATGACAAGCAAAGACCACAGCTTCAGTATGGGTTCTACCTCAACATATAGAAAACAAAAGTCCTTACCACTGCACCAATAAATACTATAAAGACACATGTAAAAAAGATTGAAGTTGTCAAAGACTTCAGTTTGCTCAGATCAACCAACAACAATCATGGAAATGGTTGCTGTTGATGTTTTCCTTAGGTGCCATCTAGTCAATATTGAACCATAGCAACCTTATGCACAGAAGAACTAAACACTGCCTGATCCTGGGCCAACCTCACTACTGATACCATGTTTCAGTATATAGATGCTGCCATTGGCCAATTAATCTAGTTGGGGGACTTCCTCTTTTTCAGATATGAAGGTTGGCCATCTTGGCCTCCGTGGAGCACTCTGGCTGTACTTCTTCCAACACAGATCTGTTGGTTCTTTTGGTAGCCCATCGTACTTTCAATATTGTCCTCCAACACAATAACTCAAAAGCATCAATTATTTTATTGTCTTCCTTATTCACTGTCCAGCTTTTGCATGCATATGAGGTTACTGAAAATACCTTGGATTGGGACATCCTGTTTGCCACCTTAACCAGGCGCCACTGAGGCTGCTGTAGTAAGCCTTGATTTTACTGGTCCTGCATTATTTTCTTCTGGGTTTTATTTTATTTTTTGTTATTATTTTTTTCTCTTTTCCTACTTTCTTCTTTCTTTTATCCCTTTTTTCCTCTTTCTCCCATTTTTATTCTTGCTTTTGATTCCAACTTTGTTTTTTACCCAGCTGCTGTTGTTTGGCTGTTACAAGCCTCTTTTCTGCTATTGGAGGACTCTTTGTCTCCCTATATTACACGAGAAGAGTCAGCAACTTCTGCCAAATAGCCGAGCTGCATTCACACCATATAAAACACCAAAACCCAGCAATAACCAATACCAGCTGCCAGATACCAAGGAAACAGACAGCACCTGTGAAAGTTACCCTGAGTCAAGTAATAAGAAGAGTGGAAAGAGAAGAACACACCCTGACCACATCTTCCTGGAAGAAACCAGAAAGCACAAAAACCAACAAACAAAAAAAGTACCTAAATACATACTCATTTAAGTATTACAGCCACAGATAAATATCAAACATGCCCAAGAAGCAAAAACAGATGACCATATCAGCACATGTCCAGAAAAAGATAAAATGTCTGAGACAAATGACCCAGAAGTAGATCTGGACTTCATTCTGGAAGGAGGACAGGCCCTGGAAATACCTGAGAAGGAATTCAGAAAAATGATTATAAAATGTTTCAAAATACTTTACAATGGAGTAGAGAAAAATAAGAAAGAAGTCAGGAAAGTGCTACAAGAGCAATCAAACAAGATAGATACAGCATTGGAAACAATGCAAAGCCTACAGAAAGACGTACAAACAATCAAAAGCAAAATGGCAGAAATAGAAAATACTCTGAAAGGGCAGAGGAGTAGAATAGATGAGATGGAGTGAAAAAGCATCAAGTTGAAAGACAAGTCTCTCAATACCACTAAAATAGAAGAACAAACACAGAAAAAAAAGATAAAAAATTCGGAGGAACTTGTAAGATTCGTGTTGGACAACATGAAGAGGAATAACTTAAGAATTTTTGGCATTCCAGAACAAGAAGAATCACACAAGTCCACAGAGGAGATAGTAGAAGAGCTACTGGAAGGAAATTTCTCCAACATCCTGAAAAGGGAAAAAATAAACATACAAGAAGCTGAATGAACTCCAAGAAGAGCAGACCCCAAAAGAAAATCACCAAGACATATCATAGTCAAGCTCTCCAAACTTAAAGATAAGGAGATGCTTCTGAAAGCAGCCAGAGAAAACAGAAGGGTCACATACAAAGGCAAGCAAGTCAGATTAAGCTCAGATCTCTCAGTAGGAACCATGCAAGCGAGAAGGCAATGGGGAGACATATACAAAACCCTGGAGGAAAAAAACTGCCAACCAAGAATCCTTTATCCAGCAAAGCTATCAATCAAATATGATGGTGTAATCAAAACATTCCAGGATAAACAGAATCTATGGGAATTTACCAAAGTCAATCCTGCACTACAAAACATCCTAAAGGGAGTTCTGTGGGCTGAGAACCAACAAGAAGAGGCAACAACCAGAGATTGACTTACGTTGCATCACCTCCCTGAATTAAGTCAACAGAAAGAAGAATCGGTAACAAAACACAACTGTAAGAACAAACACAGAGACTCTGGAAAGTCAGTCTATGACCAAAGCAAGTACAACGTAAAAGAAGGTAATCATATAAGAAAAGAGATCCAGACAGGGAGAAGTTCAGGTCAATTACAGGATAAAATAGTCTGCAATAAATGGTAAGAAAAGCTAATGGACTATAAGGCAACTTCAATGAAATTTAACACTTCACAACATACCAAGAGAATGAAAACCCAGGAAGAACATGAAAACATTAAAACCATGAGGAAACTTACAAGAAAGAGCACAAAAATCTCAAACACAACAAATAAAGACAAACAGAACAAAGAAGCAGCAACATCACACACACACAAAAAAAATGTAATGACAGTAATTAATCAATACCTATCAATAGTTACACTGAACACAAATGGATTAAATTCACCCATTAAGAGACGGAGGGTGACAGAATGGATAAGAAAAAAACATCCTTCAATATAATGCCTGCAAGAGACACAGTTCACACAGAGACAAAAACAGATTAAAAGTTAAAGGATGGAAAAAAATATACCAAGTCAATTCCAATAAAAAGAGAGCAGGAGTGGCAGTACTAATTTTGGATAAAATAAACTTTAAGGCAAAAACCAGCATAATAGATAAGGATGGACATTATATCATGATTAAAGGGACAATAGAACAAAATGAAATAATTACATTAAATATCTATGCTCCCAATGAAAGGGCGCCAAAATTTATAAAACAAATTCTTATAGACATGAAGAAAGAAATAGATGAATCTACAATAATAGTAGGTGATTTTAATACTCCACTTTCAAAAATGGATAGAAAAACTAGAAAGGAACTCGACAAAGACACAGAAGAACTATACAACACAATCAACCAACTGGACCTCATAGATGTGTACAGAGCATTCAACCCAACTGCACAATACACATTCTTCTCAAGTGCCCATGGGACATTCTCCAGAATAGACCATGTTTTAGGCCACAAAACAAATCCACATAAATTTACAAATATCAAAATATTACAAAGCATCTTCTCAGATCACAAGGCTATCAAATTAGAAATCAAAAATCGGAAGACCAAGGAAATCAAGTCAAATACATGGAAACTGAATAACACCCTGCTGAAAACCAACTGGGTAGTAGAAGAAATTAAACATGAATTCACAAAGTTTCTAGAAATAAATGAGAATGAAAACACAACATACCAAAATCTGTGGGACACGGGGAAAGCAGTGCTGAGAGGACAATTTACTGCAATAAACACACTCATCCAAAAAGAAGAAATAACTAAAATTAACACATTAACACAACATCTACAACAACTAGAAACATACCAACAGAGGGAACCCACAGCCACCAAAAGAAAAGAAATAACAAAGATTAGAGCAGAAAAAAATGAGATAGAAAACAGAAAAAGTATAGAAACAATCAACAGGACAAGAAGCTAGTTCTATGAAAAATGTAACAAAATCGACAGACCATTGGCAAACCTAACAA
>NW_006408884.1:318372-334743 GCF_000296735.1 Chrysochloris asiatica | reverse complement strand
TGGAACCATGGCAATGTAATGATATACAATGGAATGAATATGGAACTGAGGTTCTCTCATGTAAACTATCATATAATTCACAATAAAACATTAAAAAAGAAAATACCTTGGGTTAGGCACACCTTAGTCCTCAAGCTTACATCTTTGCTCTTCAACACTTTAAAAAGGTCTTGTGCAAGAGATTTGCTTAATGCAATACGTCATCTGATTTCTTGACTGTTGCTTCTGTGATTGTTGGTAGTTGATCCAAGAAGAATTAAGTCTTTGACAACTTCAATCTTTTCTCTGTTGATAAGAAAGTTATTTATTGGTCCCGTGGTGAGGATTTTTGTTTTCCTTACATTGAGATGTAATCCACACTGAAGGCTGTGCTCTTTGATCTTTATTAGTAAATGTTTTAAGTCCTTTTCACTTTCAGCAAGCATGGTTGTATCATCTATATATCGCAGGTTGTTAATGAGTCTTCCTCCAATCCTGATGCCAGGTTCTTCTTCATAGAACCAGTTTCTCGGATTATTTGCTCAGCATACAGGTTAACTAAGTATGGTGAAAGAATACAACCCTATCACACACCTTTTTAAATTTTAAACCATTCAGTGTTCCCATGTTCTGTTCAAACAGCTGTTTCTTGGTCCAGGTACAGATTCCTCATGAGCACAATTAAGTGTTCCAGTATACTAATACTTTGCAATGTTGTCCATAGCTTCTCATGATCCACACAATTGAAAGCCTTTGTGTAGGCAATAAAGCAGAAGTAAACATCTTTATGATATTCTCTGTTTCAGTCAAGATCTGTCGGACATCAGCAATGATATCCCTCATTCCATGGCCTCCTCTGAATCAGGCTTGAACCTCTGGAAGTTCTCTATCAATGTATGATTGTATCCGTTTCTGTGTTACCTTTAGAAAAACTTTACTCACTTGAGATATCAAAGAGCTTTTCCAATGATTTACATATTCTGTTGGGTCACCTCTCTTTGGAATGGGCACTAATATGGATCTCTTCCAATTAGTCGGCCAGAGAGTTGTCTTCTGAATTTCTTCGCAGAGATGAGTAAGTGCCTCCTGTGCAACTTCACTTTCTTGAAAGATTTCTATTTTTATTCCATCAATTCCTGGAGCCTTGTTCTTTGCCAATTCTTCAGTGCACGTTGTATTTCCTCCTTCAGTATCATTGGCTCTTGATCATATGATACTCTTGAAATTGTTGAACATTAACCATTTCCTTTTGGTATAGTGACTCTGTGAATTCCTTCAATCTTCTCTTGATGCTTTCTGCATCATTAAATAATTTGCCCAGAGAATTTTTCAATAACTAAAAGTGAGGCTTGATTTTTTTCTTCAGTTCCCCAAGCATGACTCCAGATCTTTGTACATACTGTAATATTTGGCTTTGTCTTCCTGAGATGATCTTTGAAATTTTCTGTCCATCTCTTGGACCTCCTCATTTCTTCCATTTGCTTTAGCATCTCTATGCTAGAGAACAAGTTTCACTATCTCTTCTGGCATCCATTTTGACCTTTTTCTTCTTTCTTGTCTTATCAATGACTTTTTGCTTTCTTCATGTATGATGTTCTTGATGTCATCCCACAACTCTTCTGGTCTTTGGTCATCAGTGTTTAATGTATCAAATCTGTTCTTCAGATGATGTCTAAATTCAGGTGGGATATATTCAAGGTCATATTTTGGCTGTTGTGGACTTGTTTTCATTTTCTTCAGCTTCAGTTTGAATTTGCATATCAGTAATTGATGGCCTGTTCCACAGTCTGCCCCTGGTCTTGTTTTCACTGATGATATGGTGCTGTTTCATCGACTCTTTCCACAGATGTAGTCAATTTGATTTCTATGTATTCCATCTGGTGAGGGTCATGTGTATAGTCATCTCTTATGTTGTCTAAAAAAGGTATTTGAATTGAACAAATCATTGGTTTTGCAGAATTCTATCATGCGTTCTCCAGCATCATTTCTATCACCAACTACTGATCCTTCCTCCTTGCTCTCAACCTGTGTATTCCAATCACGAGTAATAATCAATACATCTTGACTTCATGTTTGATCAATTTCAGATTGAAGAAGTTAGTAGAATTCTTCCATTTCATCCTCACTTGCTTTAGTGGTTGGTGCGTAAATTTGAATGATAGTGGTATTAACTGGGCTTCCCTGAAGGCATATCTATATTATCCTATCACAGACAGTGTTTTACCTTATGACTGATCTGGATATGTTCTTTTTGACAATGAATACAACACCATTCCTTTTCAATTTGTCATTCCCAGCATAGTAAACCATGTGGTTGTCAGATTCAAAATGGCCAATACCAGTCCATTCAGCTCACTAATGCCTAAGATATCGATGTTTATGTGTTCCATTTTATTTTTGACAAATTCCAATTTTCCCAGATTCCTATTTCATACATTCCATGTTCTGATTTTCAATTACTGTTTACAGCTGTTTCTCTTCTTTTTGAGTTGTTTTCCATCAGCAAATGAAGGTCCCACGGGCTTTACTCCATTTGCATGATCAAGGTCAACTCTACTTTAAGGAGGCAGCTCTTCCCCAGTCGCATTTTCAGTGCCTTCCAACCTAAGGGGCTCATTTTCTGGCACTATATCTGACAGTGTTTCTCTGCTATTCATAAGGTTTTCAGTGACTAAATATTCGGAAGTAGTTCATCACTCTTTCTTCCTAGTCTGTCTTTGTTTGGAAGTTCATCTGAAACCTCTCCATCATGCGTGACCCTGCTGATTTTTAAAATAGTGATGGCATAGCTTTCGGTATCACAGCAATCACAAGCCACAACAGTATGACAAACCAATAGGCAAATGGTGGCCATTTGGTTTTAAGTTAAAATTGTCACTTTAAATTTCAAGGACATCTGAGCACATGTGTAGCTGAATCTTCCAGGGGTGGTGGTGGGGTGTCCATTCACTCAGGCATCCCCTCTAATCACCAGAATGAAGGTGTGCAAGCAGTAAGAGACCAATGAACAGATATCAAAACAAGAATGTCATGTGTTCGTGGCTGTTGTGATTCTTCCCCAGCTTGGTCTGTCCCACATTTTCGGCTCTGGGAGCAGCTGAGCATCTTGAATTAGAAAGCAATGGATTTCTTGATTCTGCTACAAATTCGTCTAGTTGTAAGCCTTATAATCTTCTAAATATTCCCTTAAATGTGGTTCTAAGTCCTAGAAGCATCCCCTGAGCCTGCTTGGTCCGGTATTCTGCGTTATTGGTGATTTTGCTACTCATTGCACGTCTACTTGATCCACCATCTTGTTCACTCAATCTGTGTGCTTTGGAGTTGGTTCCAACTCATAGTGACTCTGTACAAGTTTTCTGAGTCTGTAAATCTTTACAGGAACAGAAAGCCTAATCTTTCTCCCATGGAACAGCTGGTAGTTTTGAATAATGTAAGTAGCAGTCTGGACTCATGGAAGTAGCAGTCAAGAAATCAAATGATGTGTTTCTTTAGGCAAATCTGCTGCATAAGAACTCTTTAATGTGTTCAAGAGCAAAGATATCAGTTTTAGAACTATGGTGCACCAGACTCAAGGCATGGTATTTTCAATCAACTCATATGCATGTGAATGTTGGTCAGTGAATAAGGATGACTGAATAGAATTGATTAATTCAGTTATTCTATTGAGGTGAATATTAAAAGTACCATGGACTGCCAAAAGAACAAACAGATCTGTTTTGGAAGACGTACAGCCAGAGTGCTCCTTGGAAGCCAGGATGTCTAGAATTTAAACCACTTTAGACTGAAGAATTTGGTAGAATTCTTCAGTTTAATCATCACTGGCTTTAGTCATTGGTGCATGCCTGTGAATAATAGTTGTATAAATTGGCTTTCCTTGTAGACATGCATATTATCCTTTCAAAGACAGAATTATAATCCTAGATTTATCTTGAAATTCTCTTTTTGACAATGAATGTGATGCCATTTCTCTTCAACTAATCGTTCCTGGCATAATGAGCCAAATGATTGTCTGACTCAATATGACAAATGATGGTCCATTTCTGTTCACTGAAGCTTATGATCTCTATCTTTATGCATTCTATTCACTTTTGATGACTTTCAATTTTCCTATATATTTCTTTTCTTGTATTCCTCATTTCAATTATTATTGGGTGTTTCCAGCTATTTGTTACATTTTGAGTTGTGTTCCATCAGCAAATGAATTCTTGAATACTTTACTCATTGTACCTCATTAAGCTCATCTCTGCTTTGGACTGAACCTCAATGAAAAGGAAACAAAAATGCTTGCATCTTGATCAATAAATAACAACCTGTTAAATACGGAAAAGTTTTCAGTTGCAACATACTTCCTTTTGCTTCAATACAATATCAACACTCCTGAAAGAGATGTATTGTATAGGCAAGTCTACTGCACAAGACCTCTAGAAAACTTTAAAAAGTAAAGATTGTTTGCTTAATGATTCAGGTGTGTTTGACTCAAGCCATGGTATTTTCAGCAACTTCATATGCATATGAAAGTTGGACAGTGAGTAAGAAAGATTATAGAAGACTCCATGCATTTGAATTATGGTGTTGGAGAAAAATATTGAAAGTACCGTGGACTGCCAGAAGAACAAACAAATCTGTATTGAAAGAAGTATAGCCAGAATTTTCATTAGATGCCAGGATGACAAGACATCATCTCTTACATTTTGGACATGTAATTAGGACCATTTTCTGGAAAAGGACATCATGCTTTATAAAGAGGAGTTTCAGAGAAACAGAAGAAGACCTCAGCAAGGTGAACTGACAAAGTGACAACAGCAATGGACATAAGTGTAGTATTGATTGTGAAGTTAGTATAGGACTGGGCAATGTTTCATTCTATTGTGCACAGGGTCACTATAATTGGAAACTGACTCAATGACACCTAACCACAAAAGTAACTATTTTGAGCATGCAGCTTTTCCTGTGTCACATTTTAAGTGACTTTCAACCTGATGGGATCATCTTGCAGCATTACATCAGCTAATGTTTCACTATTTTTCACAAAAGTTTCAGTGGCTATCCACTTGGAAATTGTCTGTTTCTCCTTCATCCTACTCTGTCTTAATCTGGAGGTTCTGCTAAAACCTGTCCACCATGGGTGACCCTGCTGGATTTTATAGTTTAGAGTCGCTATGAGTCGGAACTGACTCCACGGCACATAACAACAACAATAACAACAGTGTTGTATAATTTATAGTGTCACAGCAGCACACATCACCATAATACAACAGACAGATAAACAAGTGGTGGATAAATTACTAAAAGTAAAGTTTAGAAATTATACACATTAAGTTTGCAAACTACATTTCTTAAAATGTGTTTGCACATGTACTATACGTGTATGTTGTTGTTACATTCGCTCAAGTCAGTTCAGAATCACAGCAATACTTCACGGGGTTTCTGTGGAGTGGCTGATGGGGTTGAACTGCCAACCTTTTGGTGCCCAGTGCTTATCCCACAGCACCACACTATGAGTCACTGTTACTTATATTTTACATAATATTTCATACATTTTATCCATTGGAAAACTTGATAGTTATTTTATGATGTATTTTACAAAACAGATTCAAGCATTTAAGAAATAATGTTTGGGTTACTTAAACCATTTTAAACAATTGGACAGAGGCTGCCAGTTATTCCAAAGTAAAGAGAAGATCAACATTCTCCTAGCTGTTTTCCTATTTGGTACTTGAAATATATACCTGGAACTCTGTAGGCTAGTCTGGTGCACCCAGGACATACATTAAATTTAGGTATGTTTTACAGAATATTGCAGACTAAGTTCTAATCAACTATTGTGTCAATCATATAAGAATTTAAATAGAAATAATGATTACTTGATGAATTCCATTAGAAAATTGAGTGGATGAAAGGCTCAAGTGAGATTGCTATGAATTTTGACACTCTGCCCTGGATGGAAAAAAAAAAAAAAGCTTTCATTGGGACTACAGTGAATGAAAATATAGATATTTTGTGCTTTCATATATGAAGAAAATTATACTATACAAAATCCATTCAGGGTCAATGTGGAAATTAAAAACATGAAAGTTTCATTGTGTTGTATTGGTACAATGTAAAGCGGTCATATGCTACAAAAGTACTTTCAGAGACTTTAGGGTACTTCTTGTACTCTAAATCTTATGTGAAGTATATGTTATCTACTCACCCTCAAGATGTCATTGGAGGTATTAAATGGTAGAACATATGTGGGCTTTCAGGAAAAAAATAGAGTAGATTTAGAAGTCAGAGTATAAGGATATATGTGACATGATAGAGATGGTTTCATTCCCCAAAATGACAAGACAGAAATGAACAGTGAAAGACTGAGATATTGTTCATTAGAAATATAATGTCTGCCATGACCAACTTGATGTCAAAATACATTAAAGAGTTCTTGCAATCTAGAATATTTATCCAACTAGGAGTATAGCATTTGCTAAGATTTTAGACCTTATGTTAATACATGATAATCATGGGTAATAAATTTTTCATAAATTGTATTTCTCATGACAGTCAGGATGATTTATTAGGTTCGTGAATTCATTTAAAATTCAATACCATTGAGTGCTGCATCACTGAACTTAATGATCCAGATTCTCCCACTGAGTAAGTTGCTTTTCAGGCTCCTTGGGTCCTATTAAATTAAGTTCTTGAGCCAGCATTGACTCCACAGCAATGAGTTCGTATGTTAAATGCTACCCAAGTGTTTTAAAGAGTTAATACATCTTTCACTGGAGGAAATACCATATGAATGGAAAAAAAATAAATATATAATATACATCACATCATTTCTTTTTCACCCCCATAGTACTCATTTATTTGTATATAATTTTATTTTTTAGCTTTATAGGATATGGTATGGTGCTGTAGGATAAACACTGGAATGGTAACCAAAAAGTTGTTGGTTCAAATCCTCCAGTGACACTTTGGAAACCCTATACAGGGTCACTTTGAGTTGGAACCAACTCTACAGCACTTAACAACAGCAACAATAACAAAAAAGAGTGTTTCTCAAACACACAAATTTGGTGAGTTGATTTTGTTACATCATTATTAGTAGAAACTTTTTAAAAATGATATGAGCTTCATATATCTTTTCCATCTTTGCTTAAGTAACGATACCTTTGCATCCAGAAATCATAGTTTGAATTAATGCAAAGCTAAGCCTATGTTCCACTTTATCCCCCCTGACAACACATTTCAAGTAGTGAATACAAATAGTGATCATGCAGTAGGGCCATTATACTACTACCTTGTAAAGGCATATGGTATATGCAAATTTCTGAACATTAGTTGCATAATGTTAGTCATATGTTCTGAACTATGAATAATATATTCTTTTAAAATAATATTTTCTTCTAGCTTTTCAATTCAGTTGAGTTTGTTTTTATATACATTTATCAATTAGAAAGGTATTGTTCATTTTTAGTATCTCTCTTAAAGGCAAATGCAATAGTGTTGCTCACTTCACAAATTGCTCCACTTCCACTTTGATTTGTATTAATTCTTTAATATATTTGGAACTCAATTGAAAGCTTATAATTTTAAGGTGATCATTCTAGACTACTGTAGCTGTTGTTGTTAGGTGACTTCAAGTTGGTTCCAACTCATAACGATCCTATAAATAAAAAGAAGAAAATACCACCTAGTTCTACGCCATTCTCAAAATTGTTACATTTGAGGCCATGGCTGCCATCACTGTGTTAATCCATCTTCTTGGATGTCTATCTCTTTTTCACTGTCCCTCCAATTACCAAACACTACATCCTTCACCTGGTACTAGTTCCTCTTAATAACATGTCCAAAGCATAAGAGACGAAGTCTCACCAACCTGATTTATAAGGAACATTCGACCTGTGTTTCTTCCAACATAGATTTGTTTATTCTTCTGACATTCCATGATATTATTAATATTCTTCTCAAATACCATAATTCAAATGCACCAATTCTTTTATGGTCTTAATCATTCATTATCCAACTTTCACATGCATCAGAGGTGACTGAAAATACTGTATTTTGGTTCAGGTGTAGCTTAGTTCTCAAACTGATGTATTTGTTCTTAAACACTTTAAGAGGTGTTTGATGTCAGATTTACCTAATGCAACACATCGTTTGAATTTTTGACTGCTGCATTCAGAAGTGTTGATTGTGGAACCAAGCAAAATGAGGTCTTGGGCAACTTCAATCTTTTCTCCATTTATCATGATATTATTTATTGCTCCATTTGTGTGGATCTTTGTTTTCATTATTTTTAGGTGCATTCTATACTGAAGGCTATAGTCTTTGTTCTTCATCAGTAAATATTTTAAGTTCTCTTCATTTTGAGCAGGGAAGGTGGTACCATCCACATAGCACAGAGTCTTCCTACAATCCTGATGACACATTCTTCATATAATCCAGATTCTAGTATTATTTGCTCAGCATTCAGTATCCCCTTGCTTGGTTCTAACCACGCTTTTTGTTCTATGTACAGGTCCTTCATGAACACAATGAAGTGTTCTGATATACCCATCCTTCACAATGTTATCCATAGTTTGTTATGGTCCACACAGTTGAAAACATTTACATACTCAACAAAGCATAACTAAACATCTTTCTGGTGTTCTCCACTTTCAGCCAAGATCTATCTGATGTCAGGAATGATATTCTTGGTTCCAAGTCTTCTTCTAAATCCAATTTCAATTTCTGGAAGTTCCCTGTCTATAGATACCTACAACAGTTTTTGAATTAGCTTAAGCAAAAAAATTATTTGCATAGGATATTAATGATATTGTTCAATGGTTTCCACTTCTGATGGGTCACCTCTGTTTGGAATGGGCACAGATTTGGATCTCTTCCAATCAGTTGATTAGGTATAGCTGGCTTCCTAAAATCTGGACAAAAATTAATGAGGGCCTCCAGGACTGCATCTGATTGCTGAAAATTTTCAATTTGTATTCAGTCAATTCCTGGTGTCATTTTTTTTTTTTTTTTCCTCCTATACCTTCCATGCAGCTTGGACTTTCCTTCAGTACCATCGGTTCTTGGTCAGATGATACCTTTTGAAATGGTTGAACATCATCCATTTATTTCTTTTTGGTACAGTAGATCTGTGTATCCTTTCCATGTTATTTTGTCTTGCATTATTCAACATTTTGCCCATACATTCCTTCTGTATGAAAATCAAGGTTTGACTTTTTCTATAGTTTCTTATCATAAGAAATATCAAGTGTGTCCTCACTTTTGAGTTTTCTGACAGTAGGTCATTGTATATTTCACTGTGATACTTTACTATCTCATCAAGATGGGCTTCAAAATGTTCTGATCAGTTTTTTACTTCCTCATTTTCTTCAACATCTATATGCTGGAGAACCAAATTTGAGTGTCTTCTGACATCAGTGTTGATCTTTTCTTTCTTTCCTGTCTTTTTAATGATCTTTTGCTTCTTTTCCTGTATGATGTTCTTGGTGTACTCCCACAGCTCTTCAACTCTTCACACATTTGTGTCTAATACATCAAATCTCTTCTTGAGATGGTCTTTAAATTCAGATGGGATATGTTAAAGGTTACGTTTTAGCCCTTGTCAACTTGGTGTCACATTCATTATCAAAACTAACATTTTAAGATATATCTTGAAGTACAATGCTGTCTGTGGTAGAATAATATTCATACTGACATCAGCAATGATATCTCTCATTCCACATCCTCATCTGACTCTGGGTTGAACCTCAGGGAGTTCTCTGTAAATGTATGGTTGCAGCCATTTTTGTTTTATCTTTGGCAAAGTTTACTTGCATGTGATATTAATGATATTGTCCAATGATTTCTGCATTCCAGGGACCCATCTTTGGAATGTGCACAAATGCAGATCTCTTCCAGTCATTTGGCCAGGTAGTTGTCCTCCAAATTTCTTGGCATAGATGAGTGAGTGCTTCCAGTAACTCATCTGAATGTTGAAATATTTTAATTTGTATTCCCCCAATTCTGGATATCTTGTTCTTTGCCAATGCCTTTAATAGACCTTGGACTTCATCCGTCAGTTTCCTTGGCTCTTGATCACATGCTACCTCTTGAAATGGTTGAACATTGACCTTTTCTTTTTGGTACAGTGACTCTGTGTATTCCGTCCATCTTCTTTTGATTCTTTCAGCATCATTCAATATTTTGCCAATTGTTATTTTTATGTGCTGTGGAGTTGCTTCTGACTCATAGTGACCCTGCACTGGGTTTCCAAGGCTGTACATCTTTACGGGAGCAGAAAGCCTCATCTTTCTCCTATGGAATAGCTGGTAGTTTCAAACTGCTGGCCCTGAGCTTAGCAGCCTGACTCGTAACCACTATGCTACCAGACGTCCTTTTTTTTTTTCATTGTTGTCAGGTGGCATCGAGTCAAAACTGACTCATAGCGACACCATGCACAGCAGAATGAAACAATGTCCGATCCTGGGCCAACCTCACTACCACTGTCATACTTGACGCCATCAATGATGCCACCTGGCCAATCCATCTCGTTAGGGGTCTTCCTCTTTTTCTCTGACTCTCCACCTTACCCAGCATGACATCCTTCTCCAGTGACTGTTTCCTCCGGACAAAATGTCCTAAGTATGAGAGACGAAGCTTAGCCATCTTGGCCTCCAAGGAGCACTGTGGCTGCACTTCTTCCAAAACAGATCTATTGGTTCTTTTGGCAGTCCATGGCACTTTCAGTATTCTCCTCCAACACCACAACTCAAAGGCATCAATTCTTCTACAATCTTCCCTATTCACTGTCCAGCTTTCACATCCATACAAGGCTATTGAAAACACCATGGCCCGAGTCAGGCGCACCTTAGTCCTCAAGCTGACATCTCTGCTCTTCAATACTTTAAAAAGTTCCTGTGCAGCAGATTTGCCCAATGCAATACATCTTCTGATCTCTTGACTGCTACTTCTGCGAGTGTTGATAGTTGATCCAAGAAGAATGAAGTTCTTGACAACTTCAATCTTTTCTCCATTGATAAAATGCTGTTTATTGGTCCAGTGGTGAGGATTTTTGTTTTCTTTACATTGAGATGCAAGCCAAACCGAAGGTTATGCTCTTTGATCTTCATTAGTAAATGTTTTAAGTCCTCTTCACTTTCAGCAAGCAAGGTTGCATCATCTGCATATCGCAGGTTGTTAATGAGTCTTCCTCCAATCCTGACGCCACATTTTTCTTCATAGAACCCAGCTTCTCTTATTATTTTTTTAATAGAATCCATAATATTGCAAATTGAGGCTTGTATGTTTTCTTTGGTTCCCTAAGCTTAACAAATGTTGAGTATGTTCTTCCCTTTTCATTTCCTAACTTCTGGTCTTGACACATTTCTGTATATTTAACGTTTTCTTCTCGAGCTGACATTTGTAAATTTCTGTTCAGCTCTTTTACTTCCTTGTTTCTTCCATTTGCTTTAGCATATCTATCCTAGAGAGCAAGTTTCAGAATCTCTTCTAACATACATTTTGGTCTTTCTCTTCTGTCTTGTCCTCTTAATGCCCTTTTGCTTCTTTCCTGTGTGATATTCTATTTTTCTTGTTGACAATCAGTAAACTTCTAAGAGGAAGTTGTGGTCCTGGACATCCAGAAAAACCTTGATAATGTAGGAGTAAATGTTCTACCCAGCATTATATACACATTTCAGGATCACTTTATCAAGCTATCTGAAAACATGCAAACAGCACAAAATAACTCTTTCACCTTTCAATCTATCCTTAAATCTCAAATCAGTATAATTAAGTCAACATTTTGTAAGTAATTACTGTATGTCAGAGACTAGGCTGAGTATTTTATTACATATATTATTTCACTTAATCTTTGAGCAACCTTTTGGAATGTCCTATGAGAATATTGGGACAAAAATAGTTAGTTACTTGTACATAAAGCAAGAGACAGTCATTAGAACAGACTTGGAATGATTTACAACAAGGAAAGGTATGCATCACCGTTTTATTCTTTCACCATACCTATTCAGTCTGTTTGCTGAACAAATCATCAGAGAAGCTGGATTATAGAATATAGAATATGTCATCAGGATTGGAGGAAGACTCTTAAACACCGGCGATATGCAGATGTTACAACCTTGCTTGCTAAAAGATTTGTTGCTGTTAAATACTGTTGAGATGTTTCTGACTCATGGTGTTGGTGTTGGTGTGCTGTGGAGTCAATTCAGACTCATTGAAACCCTGCATAGGGTTTCTGAGTCTGTAAATCTTTACCGGAGCAGAATGCCTCATCTTTCTCCCATAGAACCACTGGTAGTTTTGAACTGCTGATGTTGAGGTTAGCAGCCCGACTTGTAACCACTATGCTACCGGTGTTCCTTGTTCCGACCCATAGTGACTGTATATGTAGGGTTTCTGAGGAGCAGATGGTGAGCTTGAACCACTGACTTTGAAGTTTAAATATACTCTGCAGTGCAGTGCATAAACCCACAGAGCGACACCAGGACTCTGGATCAATATATAGATAGATAGATAGATAGATAGATAGATAGATAGATAGATAAACCGACTCGACGGCACTTAACAACAACAACAATATATATATTAGTAGTTTAATATAGATTTTTTTCATAAATATATTGGTTCCTTAGACAGGCACACCTTATTTAATTTTATGAAAGTGATACAGTTTTACTAACCTTCTGTAGGTATAGAAACTGATGCTTACAATTTAAGGTACGTACCAAATTAGATGAAAGAGTGGAACATGATTTTAAATGCTCCTGGTGTGGCTCTAGAATAAGCACTGGACTATAGACCACAAGGTTGGTGATTAAAACACACCAACCACTCCTTGGAAACCCTATCCTAGGCAGCTATGAGTCAGAATTCACTAGACAACAGTTAACAACTACAACTCATTTCAGCTACATGTAACCTTGTTGGTGCAGTGGATGAAGTATTGGGCTGCTAACCACACATTCAGCAATTCCAACTCACCAGCTCCTCTACAAATGATGCTTCTTGCTCCTGTAAAGATTTACCATCTTGGAAACGCTGAGGAACAGTTCTACTCTGTCATCTAGGGTCACTGTGATTCAGAATCTACTCCATGCAGAGGCTTGGTTTTGGCTGATTCTCGTCCTAGAAAGAAAACTCTTACACACATTTCCACTGTCTCTTATTGGTCCCAGATGGGAAAAATGTTAAGCATGCAAATTCTTGATTACTTTCTTTGAATATTTGGGTTGAATGATCCAATCACTTACAATTTTACAAGTTGATCATGTGATTCTGATGAAGGCCTGGTATTAAAACTCTGATTTATGACTCTGATGCTTTACAGTTGCAATTGCTTGACTGTCTTGAGTCTCCAAGCTATGGAATATTTCTGTAAAATTACAATTTATCTTTTTTTTTTTTTTTAAAACTATCCTCATTCATTGTTTTTTAACACTAGAAATCTACTTAAGATAATGCATAAAAATAACTCCTATTCACAGACGTTGATAAAGAATATATGTTTAAAGTAAGAAAAACATTTGTGTTAGTGACACATTCATCATCAAAAGGTCACAGTTCCAAAGAGGATAGAAAATAAGTTAATTTGAGAGTTCTGAAGCTAATGAATGCAGGGCTGTCACCATTAGGACAAAAAGGTGTTCTGTTATTCTGTGACTCCCAGGGTGGCTATAAATGCTAAATGGGCATTTGTTCACACATTGCAGGGCTTTCTGGAAAAAAAAAAAAGTGATTGTGGACTTTACAATTCAAAGAATCTAAATGCACAAACTAGGGGAGTTTAAACATACAAATTTCATAAAGTTAGTACTGTTTATTTAAACACACAAAGTACAGGGATGGCAGAAACATCGTGGGAAAAATATGGTAAAGACTGTGTTAATCTTGAATATCACAGGGTAAAATTGAAGGAGTAACAGTGGCACTGTGTGTCCAGAGTTGGGTGCATTCTACATTGATCCATTCTCTGAACTAAGAGAGTCTAACTTGGTGACACATTGCTCATACATCCCCCTTGGGTTTTGAATTTGTATGCCAAAAGCATTATTATTATTGTGAATTGCCAGTCTTACAGTTCAAACCAACCTTGTGGTCCTGCGCTTATCCTACAGTGCCACATGTAAAAATTGAATTGCCTTCATTTATTTTACAGTTAATTGAAGACTATTTGAATACAAACAAATGAGTTGGATACCAAATATTTCAAAAATCAAGAAACATTGGCAGATAACTTGAAAGATAAAATAAGAATATACGTTTGCTTACAATTTTATAAATACCTAAAGTTTATATAATCTAGATCATGACACATAGTAGCCTAAAATCAGGTACCATCAACTGAATTCTGGATCCTAGTGAATCTATATAGGGTTTCTTGGACTACAAATCTTTATAAAAGCACATAGCCTCATCTTTCTCCAGTGAAGCCACTGGAAGATGATTATATTACATTATCACTGATAGGACACTGATAATGTTTGATAATAAATCACTCCTAGACTCCACATCAGAATAAAGTAATTCCCATTTTTCTCATATGATGCCACTTTCATTAACCCAGTGTCTTTCCTTTTTGTTCCTACATCTCCTTTCTTCGCTCCTCCTTCCCTGACTTCTTCCTTTTATCTTTCCTCAATTTCTTCCTTCTTTTTCTAACCAAGGTTACTTTATTTTTAATATATTTATTTACATAAAGCTTTTGTGGGTATGGAGAACATCAGAAAGTATAATTTGATCAGTTCCTTTATCTTGAAATCAAAAGTTCTAGATGTGGTAACTTAGCTATTGTGACAGAGGATAATGAATGCTTGTAAGTGTCCAAAACTATTAGTCTGTGCTTAATATCACATTGGTGAGCACATTATATTTCTCTTGCTTATGTTCAGACATCATGTTGCTCTTCATGTCAAATTAGGAAGTCATATTTTAGTTCTCCATGACTCATCTGTCAGTTTGTCATATTATGTTGGCTTATAAGTTGCTGTGATTATAAGAAGCTATACCATGGATGTTTTAAATACCAGCAGGGTCAATCACAGTGTAAAGGTTTCAAATGAACTTCCAGATGAAGACAGACTAGGAAGAAAGAGAACTGTACTACTTCCAAATATTTAGTCACTGAGAACGTTACAAATAGCAGAGAAACACTGTCAGATAGAGTGCCGGAAAATGAGTCCCTCAGGTTAAAAGATGCTCATAATGTGACTGGGGAAGTGCTGTCTCCTCAAAGTAGAATTGACCATGATGACATGAATGGAGTAAAGTCCTTGGGAGTAAAGCCTTTGGGACCTTATTTGATAATGGAGCACAACTTAAAATGAGAGAAACAGCTATAAACATCCATCAATAATAGGAACATAGAATGTTCTAAGTATGAATCTAGGAAAATAGAATGGAAAACATAAACATTGATACCCTAGGCATTAGTGAGCTGAAATGGACTGGTATTGGCCATTTTAATCTGACAACCACATGGTTTACTATGCCAGGAATGACAAATTGAAGAGGAATGGTGTTGCATGCATTGTAAAAAAGAACATATCCAAAACAGTCATGAGGTACAATGCTATAAGTGATAGGATAATATCCATGAGTCTACAGGGAAACCCAGTTAATAACACTATTATTCAAATTTATGCACCAACCACCAAAGCCAGTGAGGATGAAATAAAAGAATTATACCAACTTCTTTAAACTGAAATTGATGAAACATGCAATCAAAATATAGTGATAATCAAATGGTGGATTAGGGAGACGTGCAGTGTAAATCTTTCCCAGTAACAGCACAATACCAAATGAAGCAAATTCAGGGGATGGTGGCAGAACTCTGAACTATATATAAAGGAATATTTAGAAAGTTTGAAGGCTTATAGCTAGTGGAATTTGTAGCAGATGCAAGAAAATCTGTGTTCTGATCTGCATCATCTAGCTGGCTTCCAGATCGGCCATCTTGGGCTTGACGGAGCAGGTGAAGTATCAGAGAAGTGCTCTGATCATAGACATCTAATGATCCTTAGGGATAAATGTGCAGACTTTTATTTTTGCTCCTTTCTCTCTTCTGTGGTCTCTCGCTGTGCACCTTGACTCTGGTGACTAGAGGGGGTTCCTGAGAAAGTGGACTTCCCCTCTACCCTCAGAGGAATATACTATGCATGTGCACAGATCTGCCAAGCAAAGATTTCTGGGCTCAGAATTGCAGAAATTGGAGGAGTCACCAGGAACTACTTAAAATGGAATGGTCTCCCAGAACAGCCCGACCTAACCAAGAAAGGGATATTAAAGACATGTTCAAGGTTGATGGTTCAAGTTCACCAGCTGCTCCCCAGAAACCCTATACAGGGCTATTATGGATCAGAACCGACTCAACAGCACTTAACAAGAACAATAACATATTTTGCTACATTC
>NW_006408884.1:305740-318242 GCF_000296735.1 Chrysochloris asiatica | reverse complement strand
GCTCTGTCGCTCCCTATGTTACCCAAGAATAGTCAACAATTGTGGCATATGACCGCACTGCAATCATACCTTGTAAAATCTCACAATCCAGGCAAAAACCAATACCAGATGAGTTGAGTAATAAGAAAAGTGAAAATGGAAGCCCGTCTCTTGATCACATCTACCTAAAGGCAATAAGAAATCTCGATAAAACATCAGCATATATTCATTTAATTACTAAAAACTAGTTAATGAAGATGTGCAAGAAACAATTATCCAATACCAGCAGTAATATTGGCAGTCAGTTCAGCTGCTAGAGCAATGGACTGAATACATACTCTAATAATTTCATCACATGTCCAGAAACAGGATAGAGTAACTGACACAAATGGGCTAGATGTAGATGTAGACTTCCCACTGGAAATGCCTGAGAAGACATTCAGGAGACTGATACTAAAGTGCATCCAAACTCTTCACAGAGGGTTTGAGAAAAATAGGAAGGAGTCAGTAAAGGGGTACAGGAACAATCAAATAAGATAGATACAGCATTAGAAACAATTCAAAACCTGTAAAAAGTGGCCCAAATGATTAATAATAAAATATCAGAAATGGACCATACACTGAAAGGGCAAGGAAATAGAAGTAATGAGATGGAAGCCAGAAGCAACAGGCTGGAAGCAAATCTCTCAATACTGCTAAGATAGAAAAGCAAACAGAAAAAAAGATTAAAATATCTAAAGAAACTCTAAGATACATGTTGGACAATATGAAAAGAAATAGCTTGAGAATTATTGGAATTATGGAACAGGAAGAATCACACAAAACAACAGAGGAGATAGTTGAAGAGCTTCTGGAAGAAAATTTCCCTAGGATTCCAAAAAATGAAAAGATAAGCATTCAAGAAGCCCAATGAACCCCAGCAATGATAGACTCCAAAAGAAAATCACCAAGACACATAAAAATCAAACTTTCTAAAATCAAAGACAAGGAGAGAATCCTGAAAGCAGCTAGAGAAAAGAAAAAAAATGATACTTACAAAGACAAACAAATCATCAGATTAAGCTCTGTAGAAACCATGCAGGTAAGAAAGCAATGGGGAGACATAGATAAAACCCTGAGAGGAAAAAACAAAAAAACAAAAAAACAAAACAACAAAAAAAAAAACTGTCAACCAAGAATAGTCTACCTAGCAAAACTGCCAGCCAAATGTGACAGTGTAATAAAATATTCCCAAATAAACAGAAGTGAAGGGATTTTTCCAAAGCCAACCCAGCATTTCAAAACATCCAAAAAGGAGCTATTTGGACTGAGAACCAACAAGAACAGGCAACAACCAGATAGTAGCATACATGGCAGCACCACCTAGAACTCAATCTTTAGATGAAAGATCCAGAATAAAACAAAACTATAAGAATGGATTCAGAGAATCTGGGAGGTGAATTTATAATCAAAACTATCAGAGTCAAAAGTAAAAACATAGGAACAAAGATTCAGGTGGTGAATTGGTCAGGTAGATTATAGGATAAAATAGACTGCTTTAAATGGAGGCAAAAGTTAATAGAATGTAAGGTAACCTCAAAGAGAATTAATGCTACACAACATGGAAAAAAAAAAAAGCCAGAAGGAATACGGAAACATTAACACTATGAAGAAATTGACAAGAAAGAACTAAAAAAAAAAAAAAAAAAAAAAAAAAAAAAAAAAAAAAACATGAACTCAGCACAGAAAGACATGCAGAACAAAGAACCAGAAACACTACAAGAAAACAAACATAATGACAGCAATTAATTCATACCTACCAATAATTACACTGAATGTCAATGGTGTAAATGCAACAGCAAAGAGACTGAGAGAGGTAGAATGGATAAGAAAATAAGATCCTCCAATATGCTGTCTGAAAGAGACACACCTTTTACTCAAAGACAAAAACAGACTAAATGCTAAGGATGGAAAAATTTATACCAAGGCAATTGTAATCAAAAGTGAGCTAAAGTGGCAATACTAATGTCTGATAAAATAATCTTTAAGGCAAAAACCAGCATAATACATGAAGGTGGGCATTATCTCATTATTAAAAGATCAGTTGAACAAGATGACATAACCATAATAAATATCCATGCTCCTAATGAAAGAGCTTCAAAATAAATAAAGCAAACTCTAATAGGTTTGAAGAAAGAAATAGACACATCTACAATAATAGTTGGAGATTTAAATATACCACTTTTGAAAAAGGATAGAATAACCAAAAAGTTACTAGAAAAAGACACAGAGGAAATGAACAACACAACGAGCCAATTTGACCTCATAGATGTGTACACAGCATTCAGCCCAACAAGAGTACAATGCACCATCTTTTCCAGGGCACATGGTACAATCTCCAGAATGGACCTTGCTTTTGTCCACAAAACAAGCCTCCGCAAACTTACAAATATCAAAACACTACAAAGCATCTTCACAAACTACAATGATATAAAATTAGATATCAACAAGAAGAATACCAAGGAAAGACAAACACAAACAAACTGAGTAACACCTGCTGAAAAGTGACTGGGTAGTAGAAGAAATGAAACATGAATTCCCAAAATTCGGAGAAACAATTGAGAATGAAAACACAACAGGCCAAAATCTTTGGGATATGGCAAAATCAGTGCTGACAAGACAATTTATTGCAATAAATGCACACATTCAAAAAGAAGAAAGAACCAAAATCAACACGATATCTCTAACAACTAGAAACAGATCAGCAAAGTAAACCTGCAATCAACAGAAGAAAAGAAATAATAAAGATTAAAGTAGAAATAAATGAGATAGAAAATTGAAAAACTATAGAAAAAAATCAACATGACAAGGAGCTGGTTCTTCGAAAGAGTTAATGAAATTGACAAACCATTGTTGTTGCTGTTGTTGTCTGGTACCATAGAGTCGGAATCAAATCACAACAACCCCATGCAGAGCAGAATGAAACAATGTCCGATCCTGGGCCAATCTCACTACCGTTGCCACACTTGACGCCATCAATCATGCCACCTGGCCGATCCATCTCATTGGGGGTCTTCCTCTTTTTCTGTGACCTCCATCTTACCCAGCATGACATCCTTCTCCAGCAACTGTTCCCTCCTGACAATATGTCCAAAGTATGAGAGACAAAGTTTAGCCATCTTGGCCTCTAGAGAGCACTCTGGCTGCACTTCTTCCAAAACAGATCTATTGCTGATTCCAGAGTTTTGCACATTTTGTTGTAATGTTTGGCTTTATCTCCTCATGCTGATCTTTGAAATTTTCTGTTCAACTCTTGGACCTCCTCATTTATTCCAGTTGGAGAGCAAGTTTCAGTGTGTCTTCTGACATCCATTTTGACCTTTTCCTTCTTTTTTGTCTTCTCATGATTTTATTGCTTTCTTCATGAATGATATTCTTGATGTCATCCCACAACTCTTCTGGTCTTCGGTATTTAGTGTCTAATGTATCAAATCTGTTCTTCAGATGATCTCTAAATTCAGGTGTGATATATTCAAGGTCGTATTTTGGCTCTCATGGACTTGTTTTTATTTTCTTCAGTTTCAGTTTGAATTTGCATATGAGTAATTGACGTTCTGTTCCACAGTCTGCCCCTGGCCTTATTTTCACTGATAATATGGAGTTTTTTTATCGTCTCTTCCCACAGATGTAGTCAATTTGATTTCTATGTATTCCATCTGGTGAGGTTCATGGGTATAGTCGTTTCATATGCTGTCTAATTCAACCTGTATGCTGAGCAAATAATACGAGAAGCTGTGTTCTATGAAGAAAAACATGGCATCAGGTTTAGAGGAAGACTCTTTAACAACCTGTGATATGCAGATGATACAACCTTGCTTGCTGAAATTGAAGAGGATTTGAAATAGTTTTTGATGAAATCAAGACCACAGCCTTCAGTATGGCTTGCATCTCAATGTAAAGAAAATTAAAATCCTCTCCACTATATCAATAAATAATATTTTGATCAATGGATAAAAGATTGAAGTTGTCAAGGCCTTCATTCTTCTTGGATCAACCATCAACACTCATGGAAGCAGCAGTCAAGAAATGAAGTGATGTATTGCATTAGGCAGTTCTGCTGCACAAGACCTTTTTAAAGTGTTGAAGAGCAAAGATGCCAGCTTGAGGACTAAGGTACGCCTGACCCAAGCCATAGTATTTTCAATAACCTCATATTCATGCAAAACTTGGACAATGAATAAAGAAGACCGTAGAGGAATTGATGCATTTGAGTTATGGTGTTAGAGGATAATATTGAAAGTATTATGGGCTGCCAAAAGAACCAAAAAATATGTGTTGGAAGAACTGCAGTCAGAGTGCTCCTAGGAGGCCACAATGGCCAAACATCATGTCTCATGATTTGGACATATTGTCAGAAGGGACCAACTTCTGGAGAAGGCATTCATTTTTGTTAATGTGGAGGATCAGAGAAAAAGAATATGATCCCCAGCAAGATGAATGACAAAGCATCAAATGACTCAAGTGTGGCAACAATTGAGAGGTTGACATAGGATTGGGCAGTGTTTCTTGCTGTGCATAGGGTAGCTTTGATTTAGTACCAACTCGATGGCACCTAACCACAACAACAACAATGTACTAGTGTGTCTTAATTTGGAAACTTCAAAGAAAATTGTCTACCATTGGTGACCCTGACAATATTTGAAATATTCGTACCTCTCTGGCATCACAATACTATGTAAGCTTTGGCAGTATGACAACAGAAGAGGGGAGCTTCTAGACTAGAAATCTGATAGCTTGTTGCTATAAATGTTGGTCGGAAATCAATGTATGACTATCAGTGAAATATTTTCTGATAAAATGCCAGAAGACACTGGTTGGAAATTACTCAGAATAGAACACCAACCTCTGCAATCTATAGTTGACCTTAATAGACCTTAATAGTATGCATGAAGTAAAGCTTTCAAGACATTCATTAACTAACACGGCAGACTGAAAAAAATAGAAATAGCCTCAAGCATTTATTGATGATCTGAACTTGAAATGTGCAATCTATATGTCTAGAAAAACTAGAAGCAGTCAAAACTGAAGTGGAAAGCTTGGCAGTAGCTAGAGTTATCCTAGACATTTTAGTGAACTAAAGGATCTGATAGTAGCCCTGGTAATCAGATGATCATAAGTTCTATTTAGTCAGGAATAATAAAGTGAAAAGGAACAGATTTTCATTCACTGTCAAAAAGAACATTTCAAGATATCTTGAAGTACAATGCTGTAAGAAAGAGAAAAAGCATCCACATGACTTTAAAGGAAACCAGTTAATACCATTGTTATTTAAATTTATACAACAACAATCAATGCCAAGGATGAAGGAATAGAATTTTTTTTTTTTTATAAAGGCACTTAGCAACTAACTATATTAAGATGCAGAGTCCTAGTATGGCGCTGTTGGTTAATGTGCTGGGCAGCAAACTCACTTTGAATCACAAGGTCTGCTGTTCAAACTTACCAGCTGTTCCTTAGAAACCCTATATGGGGTCGCTGTGGGTCAGAACCAATTCAACAGCACTTAACAACAACAACAACAATGTACTAGGATACAGTGCTGACACTATGAGTTCCACCAGAGCAAAACTTGTGAGAATTACCTATTATCTTAGAGTATTTCATTGGATTGCTATGAGTCAGAACTGACTTGATAGTAACTAACAACAACAGCAACTATACTAAGAATTTTAAAAATTGCTGCCTAGCCAAATGGCTGGAAGAGATACACATGTGTGCCAATTCTAGAGTAAACAGATTTAACAGAATGTATATATTATTCAGCAATATTGTTGATATCATTGGCATTTTGTTGATAATAATCCAAAATGCTTATAGAAGTACATCCACAGGGAACTAACAGATATTCTCAGAAGCTAACATACCGTAAGAAATACCATTGCTGATGTTGGATGGATATTGCTGGAAGCAAAGAATACCAAAGATTGTACTTGTGTTTGATTGAGACTATAAAACGGCATTCTACTGGGTACATCATTAGCAATCATGGATAACATTGAGAAGAATGAAAATTCCAGGACACGTAAATGTCTTTAAACAATACTGGAACATATACCAAGAGGCAGTTGTCTTAAAAGCACAACATTGCATCGTATAAAATCAGGAAAAGTATGCACTATCCCACATATTTAGTCTGTATGCCAGCAAATAATCCGAGAAACTGAATACTATGAAAAATATAGTATAAGGATTGAGGAAAGACTCATTAACAACCTGCGCTATGCAGATGGAACAACCTTGATTACTAAAAGCCAAAACATGAAGCAGTAACTATTGATAATTAAAGATTACAGCCTTCAGTATAAATGAATTACAACTTAATATAATGATAACAAAAATTCTCACAGCTGGACCAGCAACGGACATCATGATAAATGGAGAAATTATTCAAGTTGTCAATGATTTTATTTTACTTGACTCCACAATCAATGCCTATGTAAAAATGGTCAAATCAATAGACATATTGCAGTGGGTAAATCTGCTGCAAAAGACTATTTCAAAGTGTTAAAAAAAACAAGAGGATATTCTGAGGACAAATGAGCACCTGACCCAAACCCTGCTATTTTCAATTGCCTTATATGTAATGGAGTCCTTTTGTAGTGTCAAAAGTTAAGCACCTAACTTCAAGGTCGTTTTGAACTCTAAGGCTAACAGTTCAAAATCACCAGTCATTCCTCAGAAACCCTGTACAAGATCACTATGAGTTGGAACTGACTTGAAATCACTTAACAAAGACAATATGCATGTGAAAACATGAAAATAAGTAAGAAAGATTTAAAAAAGAATTGATGTCTTTGAATTATGGTGTTAGTGAAGAATATTGACTATCCCACAGATTTCCAGAATAAAATAACACTCTCAATGAGTTCAATTGACAATGTGGCTGCAACAATGGACTAAAACATACAAATAATTGTGAGGCTGGTGCAGGAACAGACAGTAATTAGTTCTATTGTACACAGGGTCACAATGAGTCAGAACTGACTCAATGGAACCCTAACTTGTGCTATATATTGATATTATACAGATGAATTAGACAATCATTGGCTTGAATATTGTGGTAGCTTGAACAATTCCTTCCCAAAGGTGTTCATGACTTAATCTGAAGAATTTTAAGTGTGACCTTACTGCCAATTTGGCACTGCGGATGCCATTCAGTTTATACATCTTGTGATGGAAATATTAGTAATGACAAAAGGTGGACCCATCAAATCTTAGAAGTCTTTAAACACAGAAGTCCTTCTAGAGTTGTGACTAAAAAGAAAAATGTGAGGAAAAAATGTTCAGAAAAATGTGACTTGTTAATTTTGAAGACGGGGTTGTTTCATTGTTGTTATTAGGTGCCACCAAGCCAGAACCCACTCATAGTGACACAAAGAATGAAACACTGTGCAGTCCTGGGTCAACCTCACAATTATTGCTATTCCTGAGCCAACTGCTGCCACTTTGCCAATCCATCTCACTGGGGATCTTCCTTTTTTTTTCTGACCCTCCACCTAACCAAACATAATATCCTTCTACAGTGAATAGTCCATCCTGACCATTTTTCAGAAGTATGAAAGATGAAGTTTGGCTGTCCTGGCTGTGAAGAAAAATAGTGGAGGGGTCATGAAACAAAGAATGTGAACTATCTTTTGTTGTTGCTGTTGTTGTTCTTATGAGTCAGTTCTGACTCATAAAAATCCTGCATAGAGTTTTCAAGGGGCAGTTAGAACCACCAACCTTGCAGTTCAAACGATATTGCAGTCTGTCGCATTAGCCCACAGCAAGTAAACCAAGGAAATGGATTTTCCTGTTGTTGTGAAGTACCTTAGAGTGGTTCGAAATCATAGCAACCTTGTAAAGGGTTTCCAAGGAACAGTTGGTGATTTTCAACTACCAACCTCTTGGTTCAAACTGATCTTGTGGTCCAGTGCTTTATCTCTCAGCACAACACCACAAATTCCATAATAAGCAACACAGTATTACTTGTTGTTGTTGTTGTTAGGTGCCATCAAGTCAGTACTGATCCATAGCGACCTTATGCACAGCAGAATGAAATACTGCCCAATCCTGGGCCAACCTCACTACTGTTTCCATGCTTGAGTCCATCGATGCTGCCACTTGGCCAATCCATCTCATTGGGGGTCTTCCTCTTTTTCTCTGACCCTCCACCTTGCCAAACATGATATCTTTCTCCAGTGACTGGTCCCTCCTGACAAAATGTCTGAGATATGACAGATGAAGTTTGGCCATCATGGCCTCTAAGGAGCACTCTGGCTGCATTTCTTCCAAAACAGATCTATTGGTTCTTTTGGCAGCCCATGGCACTTTCAATATTCTCCTCCAACACCATAACTCAAAAGCATCAATTCTTTTACGATCTTCCTTATTCACTGTCCAGCTTTCACAAGCATATGTGAGTATTGAAAATACCATGGCTTGGGTCAGGAGCACCTTATTCTTCAAGCTGACATCTTGGCTCTTCAATACTTTAAAAAGGGCTTGTGCAGCAGATTTGCCTAATACAATACATCCTTTGATTCCTTGACTGCTGCTTTCATGAGTATTGAGAATTGATCCAAGAAGAATGAAATCCTTGACAACTTCAATCTTTTCTCCATTGATATGAATGTTGTTTAATGGTCCGGTGGTGAGGATTTTTGTTTTCTTTACATTGAGATGTAATCCATACCAAAGGCTGTGCTCTTTTTTTCAGTAAATGTTTTAAGTCCTCTTCACTTACAGCAAGTAAGAGTGTATTATCTGCATATCACAGATTGTTAATGAGTCTTCCTCCAATCTTGATGCTGTTTTCATAGAACCCAGCTTCTCAGATTATTTGTTCAGCATTCAAGTTGAATATGTATGTGACAGAATACATTTTTTTATTTTAAATGATTCAATGTTCCCATGTTCTGTTTGAACAACTGCTTCTTGGTCCAGGTACAGATTCCTCATGAGCACAATTAAGTGTTCCAGAATACTCATACTTCACAATGCTGTCCATAGGTTGTCATGATCCACACAATCAAAAGCCTTTGCATTGTTAATAAAGCATAGGTAAACATCTTTCGGATATTCTCTGTTTTCAGCTAAGATCCATCAGGCATCAGCAATGCTATCCCTCATTCCACGGCCTCTTCTGAATCTGGCTTGAACCTCTCAAAGTTCTCTGTCAATATATGATTGTAGCCATTTCTGTATAACGTTTAGAAAAACTTTACTTGCATGGTATATCAAAGAGATTTTCTGATGATTTATGCATTCCGTTGGGACACCTCTCTTTGAAATGGGCAAAAATATGGATCTTTTCCAATCAGCCAGCCAGATAGTTGTCTTCCAAATTTCTTGGCAGAGATAAGTGAGTGCCTTTTGTGCTGCCTCACTTTCTTGAAATATTTCAATTTTTATTCCACCGATTCCTGGTGCCTTGTTCTTTGCCAATTCCTTCAATGCACTTTGGATTTCCTACTTCAGTATCATTAGCTCTTGATCATATTCTTCAACCTCTTGTAACGGATTAATATTAACCATTTCCTTTTGGGACAATGACTCTGTGTATTCCTTACATCTTCGCTTGATGTTTTCTGCACCATTCAATAATGTGCCCAGAGAATCTTTCAATAACGAAAGTCGAGGCTTGAAATTTTTTTCTTCAATACCCCCAGCTTGAGAAATGCTGAGCATGTTATTCCTTTTTGGTTTTCTGATTCCAGATTTTTGCACATTTTGTTGTAATATTTAGCTTTATCTTCTCAAGTTGATCTTTGAAATTTTCTGTTCAACTCTTGGACCTCCTCATTTCTTCCATTTGCTTTAGTATCTCTACACTGGAGAGCAAGTTTCAGCGTCTCTTCCATTTTGACGTTTTCCTTTTTTCTTGTCTTCTCAATGACTTTTTGCTTTCTTCACGTATGATGTTCTTGATGTCATCCCACAACTCTCTGGTCTTCGGTCTTTAGTGCTTAATGTACCAAATCTGTTCTTCAGATGATCTTTAAATTCAGGTGGGATATATTCAAGGTCATATTTTGGCTTCCTGGACTTGCTTTAATTTTCTTCAGCTTCAGTTTGAATTTGCATATGAGTAATTGATGATTTGTTCCATAGTCTGCCATTGATCTTATTTTCACTGATAATATGGAGATTTTCCATCGTCTCTTTCCACAGATATAGTCAATTTGATTTCTATGTGTTCCATATGGTGAGGTCCATATGTATAGTCATCTCTTATGCTGTCTATAGAAGGTATTTGAAATTAACAAATCATTGGTGTTGCAGAATTCTATCTTGCGTTCTCCAGCATAATTTCTGTCACCAAGGCCGTATTTTCCATCTACTAATCGTTCCTCTTTGCTCCCAACCTTTGCATTCCGATTACCAGTATTGATCAATACATCTTGATTGCATGTTTGATCAATTTCAGATTGAAGAAGTTGGTAGAATTCTTCTATTTCTTCTTCACTGGCTTTAGTGATTGGTGCATAAATTTGAATAAGAGTGGTATTAACTAAAATGTTGTACCTCGTGACTGATCTGGATATGTTCTTTTTTATGATGTATGAAACACCATTCCTCTAAAATTTTTCATACCCGGCATAGTAAACTATGTGGTTGCAGATTCAAAGTAGCCAATACCAGTACATTTCAGCTCACTGATTCCTATGATATGGATGTTTATGCATTCCATTTAATTTTTGACTAGATTCATACTTTATACATTCCTTGTTCTGATTTCAATGGATGCTTATAGCTGTTTCTCTTAATTTTGAGTTTTTCCCTTTCAGAAAATAAAGTTTCTGTGGGATTTTCTCCCACGAGCTTTACTCCATTCCCAGCATTAGGGTCATCTCTATCCATGAGGAGGCAGCTCTTCCCCAGTCACATTTTCAGTCCATTCTACCTGAGGGGCTAATTTTCTGGCACTATATCTGACAGTGTTTCTTTGCTATTCATAAGGTTTTCAGTGACTAAATATTTGGTAATAGTTTGTCACTCTTACTTCCTAATCTGTCTTCATCTGGAAACTCATCTGAAACCTGTCCACCATGGGTGACCCTGCTGGTATTTAAAATATTGGTGGCATAGCTTTCAGAATCACAGCAACTCACAAGCTGCCACAGTATGACAAATTGGCAGACGATTGGTGGCCATTTGGTTTTAAGTGGAAACTGTCATTTTAAATTTCGAGATCTGTGCACATGCATAGTAAAACCCTCCAGTGGTGTGGTGGTGTGTCCATTCCCTCAGGCATCCCATCTAGTCACCAGAATGGAGGTGCAAAGACTGTGAGAGACCAATGAACAGATACCAAACAAAAAGAATATCCACACATCTCCACGGTTCTGTCAGGCGCTGGTGGCTGTTCTGATCCTTCCCCCTCTTGGTCTCCCACATATGACATATAGTACTACATAAGGAGCTCCAGTACGGTAGTGGTTATGAATCGGGCTGCTAACCTCAAGTCGGCAGTTGGAAACTACCAGTGGTTCAGCAGGAGAAAGAGGAGACGGTCTGTTCCCATAAAGATTTACAACTTCGCAAACCCTGTGTAGGGTCACTATGAGTCGGAACTGACTCCACGGTCCTTAACAATACAACCACATATTTAATTGACAGTGTATTCCACTCTTCTAGAAACATAATGATGGATTTCTGAACTAAACGTGATTTTCACGAAGAAAAAATAAGTGATAATATTCAATGGATTATATGAATTACTTCAACCTTCTCAGTATTAAAACAATCTTTTTTGAACATAAATTTGATCTCTTTGTCTATGATCATAACATCATTACATATAGTTGTTAAAAGGTATGCTTTATTCAGACTCCTGGTGTGGTGCTATAGATTCAACACTGAGCTGTGAACTGTAATATCAGCAGTTCAAACACTCCAGCTATTCCCTGGAAACCCTATATACTGTCACTATGAATTGAAAAAACTCAATGGCACTTAACAACAACAAAATGTTTTATTCAGGACTCAAATGGTAAAATTAAGTAAGAGACATCTTTGAGAGTATTGAGGGCTGATCATTGAAATCCTGTACTGTGAGCCTAAGAGACCGTCTAATCCTTCTGAATCGATGGATTGAAATCCTATACTGTGAACCTAAGAGACCGTCTAATCCTACTGAATCGATGGATTTAGAAAAGACAAGTGAGAATAATTTGAGTTTCCACAGTAACTCAGTAGTAAATTTTATTACAATGATAATTTCTCACAATTGAAACTTTATATACGATGATGAATTATTTATTAGGAATCCTGGTATGTGGTAGGATAACCACTGGACTGCTGACCTCAAGGGCAGCAGTTTAAACCTATACCCATCAGGTGATCCTAAGAAACTCTATACAGGGTTGCTATAAATTGAAATTAACTTGATGGTATTTAACAGCAACAGCATTATACATTGGCATTAAAAAAAAAAAAAAAATGACCTCAAATCTTAATGGTTTTAAACAACAAAGATTTATTTTCCAGTTTCTAAAGTTCA
>NW_006408884.1:293888-304002 GCF_000296735.1 Chrysochloris asiatica | reverse complement strand
AGGTTGGCCCAGGATTGGACATTGTTTCGTTCTGCTGTGCATGGGGTCGCTATGAGTCGGTTCCGACTTGATGGCACCTGACAACAACAACATCAAAGTTCAGGAAGAAAAGAAGTGGGTTCCATCATTTGTTCAGACTCAAGTTCTCTCTTGCTGTTGCTGTTAGGTGCCATTGAGTCGGTACTGACTCATAGCAACCCTATGCACAATAGAACAAAACACTGCCCAATCCTGGGCCAACCTCACAATTGTTGCCACACTTGAGTCCACCAATGCTGCCACTTGGCCAATCCATTTCATTGGGGGTCTTCCACTTTTTCTCTGACCCTTCGCCTTACCAATCATGATATCCTTCTCCAGTGATCGGTCCCTCCTGACAATATGTTCCAAGTACAAGAGACAAAGTTTGGTCATCCTGGCCTCCAAGGAGCACTCTGACAACACTTCTTCCAACAGAGATCTCTCTTAGGTTGCAGTAAATCTGTTGTATCATGTAAAGTTTTGATTACTCCTGGGGTATCACTTCTGTAAAAACTCAGTTATATGATTTGCACTTGATGCTTGTTGTCATCTGATTTGCCTCTGTTGTTTTCAGTTTTGCCTTTCATAATTCATGGTCTCTGTTTTCCACACAGACTCTCTAACATGAACTTCTTTACTGGGACATCTTCTCTCCTCAAAGAAAAAGACCTATGGAGCAAAATGGAAAATTCAGTCAAGACTGAAACAACATTCTTTAATAACCTAATCTCATAAACACCAATCCTTAATTTTATGTTATTTTATTCCTTGTTGTTGTTGTTGTTAAGTACCACAAAGTTGTTTCTGACTCATATCAACCCTGTATTGGGTTTCTCAGAAGCAACTGATGGATTTGAACTGCCTCCCTTGTGGTTAGCAGTTTATCTCCTACAGTGCCACACCAGGACTCCTTGAAAGTGAGTAATTTCATCCAGCCCACTGTCAACTAAGGAATAGCAAGTTTATTTGGACATTTTAACGAATACAACACAGATCATTTACCAATTAAAGTCATCTTTAGAGCTGTGAGTGAATACATTTTTTCAGCGGAACAAAACCTAAATTTTAAAGAATGAATTTGTAGCTAGGATACACTACAGGAGTGTATAATTGGAGTGACACATAAACAGACATAAACAAAACATACATACATGCACACACACATACAAGTTCACACACACTCAGATATATAACTTTAATGCACAAAGTTTTGTGAGAGAAAACAAAATGCTTGACTTTTCAAAAAGTCTCATTCATTAAAAATAAAATTACTTTTGTGTTCATCTTAGCGGTAACCTTTAAGCAATCAATGACTATATACTTGCAGTAATCATTCTTTAAAATTAGAATTATTGAAAAGCTTTATGATCACTGATGAATGAAAGAAAGTAGTATTGATTTGTGGCAGGAGAGATGATCTCAGGCAGTAAACAGGTACACTTCTAGAAGAAATCATTTCACTTGACTGCTTCCTATCATTGTTAAATTAGGTCACTTTTATATGAATTTATATATGTAAAATGTTTAATCACATATCATTGTAATGTTTCAGTCTAAATGACTCCAGGATGAAAACAAAATGATTATAACTAATTAGCAGAATGCAATAGTACACATTTGTTGTTGTTAAATGTTGTCTTGTTGTTTCCAATTCATAGCAACCCTGAATAGTGTCTTCAAGGTTTGCACATCAGAACAGAAAGCAGAACCACAGAACAACGACCTTATGATTAGCAGTCCAGTGCTTATCCAACACAGGTACAGCACTCCCCACTATGCATCTAGTATCCAGCATTATTGTTTATTGTTATTGCTATTTTTCAGTACCATCGAGTCATCTCCAAAACATTTGTTGCTGTTATCAAGTACTGTGGAGTCAGTTCCAACTCATAGTGACCTTGCACAGGGTTTCTGAGGTTGCAAATAGTTACAGGAACAGAATGCTTCATCTTTCTCCCATGGAACAGCTGGTAGTTTCGAACTGCCAACCTTGAGGTTGGTAGTCCGATTTGTAACCACTATGCCCCCAGAGCTCCTTTTCTGAGTGTGTAGTTGGAGTCATAGTCAACCCTGAATAGAGTTTCTAAAGAGTGGCTAGTGAGTTTGAACCATTGACCCTGGAGTTTACACGGTCCTTGAGGTCTAGTGATTATTCTTTATAAAAACCCATACCAGGACTTCAATATATTACTTATAAGTTTTTCTTTGTATTTAATTGTTTTTGTTGTACCAATTAAATTACTTAACAACTGCAGGCCATGATGAATGTGAAAGTTGTAACTATTATGTTGTAAGGAATCATCACCTAAAGGGTTTCTTCCCTTCACTAATCAGGTTGGTTAAGGAAATGAACTAACATTTTTCAAGTTTGGGGTTAATGGCTTCAGTGTCTGATATCTTGCGATAATGGTTTCAAAGCTTAAAGGTAGGTAATCTGTAATTTGGATAATTTCCTTATATAGAAAAAAGTTTTTTTAAAAAAAGAAATTAAAATGTAATAGTTAACTTTTTTAAATCTGAAAATAAAACAATATTAATAATAGAACATACATTGGGTATACATTTTCATCTTTAAACATATTTAAGTCTATTTTTTACTTATGAAGATTAAAGAGCACAGTCTTCGATATGGATTACATCTCAATGTCAAGAAAACAAAAATCCTCACCACTGGACCAATAAACAACATTCTTATCAATGGAGAAAAGATTGAAGTTGTCAAGGACTTCATTCTTCTTGGATCAACTATCAACACTCATGGAAGTAGCAGTCAAGAGATCAGACGACGTATTACACTGGGCAAATCTGCTGCACAGGAACTTTTTAAAGTGTTGAAGAGCAGAGATGTCAGCTTGAGGACTAGGGTGCGCCTGACCCAGGCCATTGTGTTTTCAATAGCCTCATATGGATGTGAAAGCTGGACAGCGAATAAGGAGGATCGTAGAAGAATTGATGCCTTTGAGTTGTGGTGTTGGAGGAGAATACTGAAAGTGCCATGGACTGCCAAAAGAACCAATAGATCTGTTTTGGAAGAAGTGCAGCCAGAGTGCTCCTTGGAGGCCAGGATGGCTAAGCTTCGTCTCTCCTACTTTGGACATATTGTCCGGAGGAAACAATCGTTGGAGAAGGATGTCATGCTGGGTAGGGTGGAGGGTCAGAGAAGAAGAGGAAGACCCCCAACGAGATGGATCAGCCAGGTGGCATCATTGATGGACTCAGGTGTGGCGGTGGTAGTGAGGTTGGCCCAGGATCAAACATTGTTTCGTTCTGCTGTGCATGGGGTCGCTATGAGTCGGTTCCGACTCGATGGCACCTGACAACAACAACAACAACAAGTCTATTTTTAAGTCCTGGTGTAGCACTGTAAGGTAAGCACTGAACTGCTAATCTCAAGGTTGGTTCTTCAAACTCACTAGACATTTCTTGGAAACCCTATGCAGAGTTGCTGTGAGTTGGAAACACTCCACAGCACTTAACAACAACAACATATTATTCATTGCCTAATTGTTCAGTTTCAGTTTCAGGCTGATATTAAAATCTTTCTATAATATTACTTGTCAGTTTTATTATTCCTTGAGGAAACAAATCTCTAAGCAGCCAAACCTAAATTGAGTTGAATATCTATATATTGCATTACCCTGTGGTCATGTATTTCTATTCCACAATTCCCCATGTTTGAAACATTCCATGATGTTATACTCTTACTTTTCCCTCTGTGACTACTCATTTCCATTATCCTTTGACACTTCCCCTTGTTTGCACACCTTATCATATGTACTTAATATTATGTCTTCTTTTCATCTCTGTCAAACTCTTACCTTGGAAAAGCCATTCATTGGCATGGCATTAAATATCATTTATACTCAAAGGCTTCAAAATGTTTGTCTGTAGGCAAGATCTATTGTTAAATTTCCAAACTTAATTTAGCCATAAAACACATTATATACTCATGATTGTATAACCCAGCTCTGTATATGTTTTCTTCAGAAATCTGTTTATACACCTTCTTTCTGTCAAATCTAACCCATCTACCATTGTTGCCAATTTACAATATTCAACATAGAAACCCTACTATCTTCCCACTCTTAAATATACCTTCTTTGTAGTCTGTCACCATGATCAATTTCATCTGAACTCATAGTGGTTACCAATCAGGCTGTGAACTGCAAGGTCAGCAGTTCAAAACTACCAGCCGTTCCCCGGGAGAAAGATGAGGCTTTCTGCTCCTGTAAATATTTACAGCCTCAGAAACCCTGTACAGGGTCACTATGGGTCAGAACCGACTCGATAGCACTTAACAACAACAACAACATTGCACTATATGTAGGATAATCTCTGAGCTTCTAACCACAAGGTCAATACTTCAAACCCATCAGTTGCTCCTTGTAAACCCTATATAGGCTGACTATGTCAGACCTGACTCAACAGCACTTAACAACAACATTTCCTAAATTAGTCTCCTGTTTTACTTTGGATAATTCCACCCCAGCAAATCTGAATATCATTCTCATTCTCAAAACTAAAATGAACTATATGTTTTTAATAACATGTATTGGATTTCCATGCTTAAAAAGAAACTTCAGTGTCTACTCATTCCTGCTTGCCATTTTAGATTCAAACAAACACAATTCCCTTTAAATTCTGTATTTTGAACCACCATAGTTTTCTTTCACTTCTAAAATTTTTTTTTCCCCTTTAATATATAATTTTATTTCTCGTTATAGAAATAAATGCTAAGAGGAGAAACAAAAGTTGCCCGTTCATGTCTGACAACTTAATAGATAACAGAATAGTTAAAATAAATGGGGGTGGGGGGAAGTAGAAATTTGAAACTTCGTTATAGCTTTCAAAACATTAACGTCTGATAACAATTCAAAACCACATTCAGATCTCAAACTTTTTGACAAAAGTATGGCTCCTTATTAAAAAATACTGTATCCCATTGGAAATGAAAGCCGCCTGGTCCCCGCCCCTGTGGGCTCCACCGTTATGACGAGTGCTAAGCGCCCCCCGCCCCGCCCTCTCCAGGCTGCTTGTTCAACCCCCTCCCAAATTCAGGTGTCACCTGGATGATGGATGGAGCCTGTGTCTACATTCTTGGTACCCCTCCCTCTCCATGGTTTTCATAAAAGTCCCCTTCAGATGAGGGGCAGGAGATCTCAGCGTCTGTTCCCTCCCCCATAAGTTAGGGTACACCAGGTTTTCGAAAGTCTTTCCTGAAAGAAAGAGGGGTGGGGAAGGGGTCAAAGTGACATTATCTGACTTTGCAAAAGGAAGAATTTAAAGAAAGGAGGCCCCTTAGACTGAAGATAAAGAGGCTGAGCCTTCTGAGGTTGTGGGCCAACTGTAATACCCACCCTGGTCAACAAGCTTGGACGCTGAGAGTTCTCGAAGGCTCTGTGACCGTGACCATGGCAGTCAGCCCAGAAGGGCAGGACCTTGGGCTCAAAGGCAGAGGCAGCATGGGGTAGGCAGGATGAGAACCAGGCAGGACATATCTGGGGTAGCAAACCAAACCATCGAACCAGTCCAGAAACAGCAGCTTCCAGAATCTGGAACCCCTGGGAGGGTCAGGCAGGGTATCAGGAGCCCCTAGCCTCACTTGAAAGGGTGGGTGTCCCCATGACACTCGGGTGCAAAGACCCCAACCCCACCGAAAGAGCCATGCCTGAAAGCAGAGACAATGTCCTCACTACCAGTGACCAGGGACCTGACCTGCTGAAAAGTCTCTTGTGGTTTCTGTCTCCCTGGCTGCCCCTTGGGTGTGGGGGCCACCAGCTAACATGGAGTGCTCTCTGTGTGACCGGAGCCGCCCCTGGCTTACCTTGGAGCTCCCCACTCCCTGCAGGGGAGGAGGAGGGTAAAAGTCCCACAGTGGCCTTGCCTGAGGGACTCAGTTGTCCTGAACCACCCCCCACCCCTGCCCGGAATGCTTCCCCAAAGCCCCTCCCCGAGCAGCCCTCCTTTACACCCAGAGCAGCAGCAGCTTCTGGCTCTAGAAAAAATGCAAACGGCAGGTAGGCAATGCCCAGGGAGACCACGAGTGCTGGACCCGGCCCAGTATTAATGCCAGGCCCGAAAGACCGGCTGGCCCCCAAAGCCTGGGCCCATCTCTGAAGCAGCTCATGAGGGTGGGAGTTTCATGTCACATTGTCCTGAAGACACAACAGGGCCTCTGTCTAGAGGTAGCACCTGCAGGTGTATGTTCTACTCTGAGCCCAGACTGGGCTTCCGGCAGCTTCCTCCTGCTGACCCAGGCTACCGTGGGGGCTGTGGGGTCCTTCCCATCTGCACTGGTTTGTAGCTTGTTCTAGAATGTACAGCACACCGCTGAACCTATGTAGCCGAGGCCACCACGCCCCTGCACAAGGTGTTAATTATCTAACCATGATGAACACCACCAGACTATTGTCAGCTATAGCGTCCACAGACAGGCCCCTATGGTTGGAAGGCATTGAAAGTATGACAGAAATAACTGCCTCCTCAAAGTAAAGTTCACAGTGATGAAACAATGGAGTGAAGATTTCAGGACTTTCATTTGGCACAACTGAAAATCAGAAGTAAAAGCTATAAACATATATTAATAATTGGAATATGATATACATGAAGTAAAAATATAGGAAGATTGTAAGTTACCAAAAACAAAGTGGAATGCATAAACATCCTAGGCATTAAGATGATGAAATGGACTGGTATTGGCCATTTAGAATCTGACAATCACATGGTTTACTATGCCAGAAGTGATAAGTTGAAGAGGAATGGCGTAACATTCATCGTCAATAAGAGCATTTCAGGATATATCTTAAATTACAGCACTGTGATAGGATAATAGCCATACACTTACAAGAATTACTAGTTATTATCGATCAAATTAATCCACTAACCACTAATGCCAGTTAAGATGAAATTGAAGAAATCCACCAACTTCTTCAGTCTGAGTTTGATGAAATATGCACTCAATATGAATGTGTTGATAATTACTGGTGATTGGAATGCAGATTTTGGAAGCAAAAAGGAAGGACCAGTAGTTGGAAAATATGGCTTTGGTGACAGAAACAATGTAGGAGATCACATGATAGAATTTTGCAAGACAAATTACTTCATCGCAATACCTTTTCTAAACCACATGAAAGATGATAATACTTATGAATGTTACCAAACAAAATACACGGAAATCAAACTGACTAAATCTGTGGAAAGAGAAGGTGAAAATGCTTCTATACATAGCCAAAACAAAGCCAGGGAAAGACTGTGGAACAGACCATCAATTGTTCATATGAAAATTCAACCTGAAGCTAAAGAAAATTAAAACAAGTCCACACACACACACACACACCAAAAAAAAAAAAAAAAAAAAACACCTTGGACATAACCAAATTGAATTTAGAGATCATTTTAAGAACAGATTTGATACATTAGACAGTAATGATCAAAACACAGAACAGTTGTAGGATAGCATCAAGAACATCATACGGGAAGAAAGCAAAAAAGTACATTAAGATGTCAAGGAGAAAGAAAACACTAAAACAGATGTCAAAAGTGATTCTTAAAGTTGATCTTTACCATAGAGATGCTAAAGCAAATTTGAGGAAATGAGGATGTAAAAGCTGAATATAAAATTTCAAAGGGTAGCTCTAGAAGACAAAGTAAAAAGATATAATGAAATGTGTAAAAATCTGGAGGAGTTAGAAAACCAAAAGAGAATAGAAGACACAGCATTTCTCAAGCTGAAAGAACTGAGAAAAAAAAATTGAGTCTCAATTTTTTTCTCAATACTGAAGTATTGTCTGGAAAAATTACTGAATGATGCAAAAAGCATCAAAACAAGACGGAAAGAATAAAGAGTCACTATATAAAAGGAACTCTGGTAGCGTAGTGGTTACGAATCGGGCTGCGAACCGGAAGGTCAGCAGTTCGAAACTACCAGCTGCTCCGCGGGAGAAAGATGAGGCGATCTGCTCCCGTAAAGATTTACAGCCTCGGAAACCCTATTCAGGGTCGCTATGGGTCGGAACCGATTCGACGGCACTTAACAACAACAACAATATAAAAACAGAAATGATCGATGTTCAGTCGTTTCAAGAGGTAGCATATGATCAAGAGCCAATGGTACTGAAGAAAGAAGTCCAAGGTGCACTGAAGGTATTGACAAAATGCAAGGTACTGGAAATTGATGGAATACAAATCGAAATCTTTCAACAAACTGATGCAGCACTGGAGGCACTCACTCATCTATGCCAAGAAACTTTGAACACAGCTCCCTAGCCAACTGATTAGAATAGATCCATATTTGTGTATATGCCAAAGAGAAGAGACCCAACAGAACACATAAATCATCAAAGAATATCATTAATCTTGCATGTAAGTAAAATTTTGCTAACGATAATTCAAGAACAGCTGCAAAAGTGCATTGACAGGAAATTTCTAGGGTTCTACCTGGATTCAGAGGAGTATGTGAAATGAGTGATGTAATTTCTGACATCGAATGTATTTACCTGAAAGCTGAAAAACAGTTTGCCTATCCTTTATTAATTGTACAGAAATGTTTGACTGTGTGAATCATGACAACATGGACAACATTAGGGACAATGAGTGTTCTGTAGCACTTAATTGTACTTGTGAGGATCCTGTACATAGATCAAGAGGCAAATGTTCCAATAGAACAAGGGGACACTAGGTGGTTTCAGATCACAAAGGGTGTGTACCAAGGTTGGATTTTTCACCATACTTATTCTATCTGTATTCTAAGCAAATAATCCTAGAAATTGGAATATAAGATTGTAACATCAGGATAGGTGGAAGACTCATTAACAACCAGTGATATGCATCTTTAAAGAGGTCTTATGCAGATCTGACATCTTTAAAGAGGTTTTATATAGCAGATTTGCCCAATACAATACGCCCTTTGATTTTTTTGAGTGTTGTTTCCGTGAGTATTGATGGTTAATCCAAGAAAAATGAGGTCTTTGATAACGTCAATCTTTTTTCCATTTATTGGTCCAGTGATGAAAATTTTTGTTTTCTTTACATTGAGGTGCAGCCCATATTAAAGTCTATGGTCTTTAATCTTCATCAGTAAGTACTTTAATCCCTCTTTGATTTCAGCAAGCAAGGTTTTATTATCTTTGTATTGTGGATTATTAATGAGTCTTCCTCCAATGCTGATGTCACATTTGTTTTATACCACATCAAAAAGGCAGTTTTGGTGTCCTTGAAGTACATGTGAATTTTATTCACAAAATGAAGTATGAAGGGCAAGATCAGGGATTTAGGTTGAATGGGGTAAGGTTTAACAACAAACTTCTTTTTTTAAAAAATGTTTTATTGTGAATTATGTTCATAGTTTACATGGGAGAACATTAGCTTTATATACATCCTATAGTATATTGTTTTATTACCATGGTTACAATCCCCTCCATGCATCATCAACCAACCAAAGGGTATTCCCTGCAAGCCTGCCCTCTGGTCGTCAGCACACAGCCCCTCTCCCCCTCTGGGTTTAAAGTCCCCAGCTGCTCCATCTCTCCATGTCATCGTCTCTGCCTTCATCTCTGGTATCACTGCTTGTCTGAGTAGGGTCCCGCTCTCTGTTCTTCTCCCTTGATGGTCCTAGGGACCTCCTTTCCTAGACTGCAAAGTCCATCACTCCCCTCCTTTTGTTACAAAAGGTCTACCTTTACATTTCCAAGAGTCATAATCAGTATTGATAGCAAATATTCACTATTGCATCACAAAAGACCAATACGCATCTCTTTCATCAGCCCTGCCCAGACAGATGGGATATTCCTCAGTGGAGATTCTACCTTCCTCCATACCCTCTGGATCTAGGTTCCTTCTTGAAAGCTTGTAAGCCAATCACTTCTTGCCTTTGTAGCTCACCATTTTGGGTAGCCAATGTCCAAGTTGCCAATCCCTGTTTACTCTGTGTATGGAGGCCACCACTCGTCTGTCTGTCATGCTGTGGTGGTTTGAGTTGCTGTGATTCTGAGGGCTATGCCACCAGTGTTTTAAATAACCAGCAGGGTCACCCATGGTGGAAAGGTTTCAGATGTGCTACAAAACAAAGACAGACTAGGAAGAAAGAGTGACAAAC
>NW_006408884.1:278203-291258 GCF_000296735.1 Chrysochloris asiatica | reverse complement strand
AAAAGAACCAATAGATCTGTTTTGGAAGAAGTGCAGCCAGAGTGCTCCTTGGAGGCCAGGATGGCTAAGTTTCTTCTCTCCTACTTTGGACATGTAGTCCGGAGGAAACAATCATTGGAGAAGGATGTCATACTGGGTAGGGTGGAGGGTCAGAGAAAAAGAGGAAGACCTCCAACGAGTTGGATCGGCCAGGTGGCATCATTGATGGATTCGGGGGTGGCAGCGGTGGTGAGGTTGGCCCAAGATCGAGTATTGTTTTGTTCTGCTGTGCATGGAGTCGCTATGAGTCGGTTCCCACTTGATGGCACCTGACAACAACAACAACAACAACATGGAGGGACCAATAAACTTCCTGTGGGACAGTCCTTCTTATCCTCAAAGAATTAGCAGATAGTTTGCCATGATGGAAAGACATTCCTCAGCGCTGCTTTCCTGCCCGGTTTCTCTCCAATGCAGTTTCAATTATCTTAAAACTTCTTCATAACCATCCTCAGTAATCTTTCTGTGTTCAATGAGAACTTATATACAGATATCCTGTTGTACATTCCATAGAGTTCTGAGCTGATCTCTCTGCCTTGAATTTAACCGGCTGAGCAGATTCCTTTAGAAACCATTGTTTTAATTGGGCCTTTTTGGGAGGAAATGACATCAGCAGGGACTAAAACAAGTGTATTACTGCAGCAATAAGCAGGTCATGTTGACTTATTTCAACACATTTTGTTTGAAATAAATCTGTGCATATGTGTACTGGAACATTAGCTGCCAATAGCTTTTAATCTGCCTTGTTATTGTTGTCAGGTGCCATCGAGTTGGAACCGACTCATAGCGACCCCATGCACAGCAGAACGAAACAATGTCCAATCCTGGGCCAACCTCACTACCGCTGTCACACTTGAGTCAATCAATGAAGCCACCTGGCCAATCTGACTACATACATATAAAACATAATACCTTTTATATTTTAAAATTGTTAACTACTTGTATAATTAATTTTATTAAGGAGTCCTACTGGGTTAAACACACTGGACTACAACATCAATATTAACTGCAAGGTCGGTGGTTCAAGTTCACCAGCCACACCTCAGAAACCCTATACATGGTCGCTATGGGTCAGAACTGACTCAGTGGCACTTAACAACAACAACGATTTTATTAAAGCCCTATGTGCTTACTACAGTAGCACATACACTAAAATTGGAAAAATGCAGAGAAGATTAGCATAGCTCCTGGATGACATGTAAACTCCTGGAGCAGCCATAATTTTCAACTCCTGGTGTGGCACTTTAGGATCAGCATCAGACTGCAAACCATAAGGTGGGCAGTTCAAACCCACCAGCTATTCCTTGGAAACCTAGTTAGAACAACAGCAATTAAGTTCTGAGAGGCTATCTTTATAAATCATACATATTCCACACCTAGCACAGTGCCGGACTCTTGATATGGTGCTATAGGACAAGCACTGGACTGAAAACCACAAAATTAGCAGTTGAAACCCATCAGCTTCTCCTCAGAAACCCTAAACACAGTCAGTGAGTAGCAACTGACACAACGGCACTTAGGAACAGAAACATCATAGTAACTTGTACATAAATATGCTCAATATATGTTTCTAGAATGAATATATATATATATATATTGAGTATGTTTGTAATTTTATTTTCCCTTAATTTTTCGAATTAAAAAGTAAAAGTCTGAGATAAATGATACTAGAAATGCAGATGAATTGGCCTTGCTATTTACCAAGCAATAGGCTTGGCAGACATAAAAAAATTCCTTCTTTTCTGTAGTTTATAAAGTTTTTCTGATCTATCTAAGTTTCATTCCCCCAAATTTTGTACATTGTTGCACACAATCTCAATGGGAATACCACACAACTCAAACTCTACTGCTGCTTTATTATAGTCAAAGCATCCAAGTATGACATGCAAACCAAATATCAATGACGAACTTTGCAGCTTATATTATCACTCTGCTCCAGATATAAAAATCTCAGTCTAGGCTACAGACTGCATCATCTTTATACTTCTACACCTAAACTGTAGTGGTAGTGAGATAGGATTGGCGTGTGTTTTCGAGTTTTATTTCCTTTTTTTTTAACATAGTAAATTACTTCAACGTACAAATCAATATTAAATTTATGTCTGCAAAGATTTTGATATGGGAACTGGAATCATTTCAGGAATTTCAAGCAGAAACTAAATTTGGTGGCATATGTTTTAAATATTTATAATAAATGAAGTGCAAGTCAGCAGGTGGAAAATTGGAGAAAGGCTATGAGTTTTAAGATTCAAAGATGCACACCTTGGTTTTTTTTTTTTATAATCTTAAATTATAACAATGTTCTTATTGGCTAAAGTTTAAACTTATCTCACCAACAGAGCTGATGTTATTGTTGTTAAGAAGTGCCAATCCACAGAGACCCCATATAGGGTTTCCAAGGAACAGCTGGTGAGCTTGGACCACTGACTTTGCAGTTCAAACCGATCTTGCAGTCCGGTGCTTTAAACCACAGCGCCACACCAGGACTCCCCACATAGCTGATACACACATCTAAAGACATTACATCTTGTCACTGCCAGTATTTTAAAAGCTCTCAATATCCATGGTTTAACTTCTTAGAAACAACTGTAGCAAGATAGGTTCTGTCTTAGTTTACCGTTTCTTATTGTTTACAAATAATGGGGGAATGGTCTTGGCTGTATGCAGAATAATAGTTCAAAGGGAACTGTTTACTTACTGATAGGTGGAATGGTTGGTGGTTGATTGTTTGGTTAGTTGATTGGCTGTGTTTTACTTCAATTTTCCACTAGTTGCCAGTAGTGTTGATTCCAGCTCATGAAAACGCCATGTGTGTCACAGAAGAACTGTGTTTTGTAAATTAATCAATGGCTGAGATTTCAGAATGAGACCATCAGATTTTCATTCTGAAATGCTCCTGGGAGAAACATGAATATCCAGCCTTTCAGTTAGCTGCCTACTGCCCACATCAGGACTCCCTAGAACTATCTAGGCTAATCAAATTGCAGAGAGCAGAATACGTGTTTTGAAATCATCACCGCATAGTCTACCAAACATCTACAATTAAAGTTTCTTCTTAAGGTCTTTCAGCAAAAAAAAAAATTACCCTAAAATTAAACATTTAAATTTATAAATTTATAAGAAATTTATAAGACTGTAGGAAGATCACAAGGTACAAGATTAAGACATACATATCAGTTACTTTTTCATAACACCACTTAAGCAATCAAGATTTAAATTAACTTTTATCTAAAATTTATACACATTTGGGTGTAAAATACCAGTTATATAAAAAAAATAAAACATTTTTTATATGACTGGTATTTTTGCCAACACATTTGTAAAATAGGTAAAATTTGCCAACAAATATGTAAAAAGAGCATAGAGCATCCTGTATTGCCAGAAAGCAGAGATGCATTGTAAAAAATCTCTTTTTAGGAATCAAAGTGGCCAACTAAAAGAGCCCTCAGTGGCCAAAGAATAAGCAATTTGAGTAACAAATTAGGTCTCATTGATTTATAACTCAGAATATAAAATAAATGACCATGAGTCCACAAGGGTCTAAATAAATAAATAAGTTAATGAGAAAGGAGAGACAAATTCCACATGTAGAGAAAACTCATGTAATTTAGAGTAATCCTCCAAACTAAAAGAAGTAAATTAAAACAAGCTCATAAAAATCCAAATTGCTACCTCTAAGATATATATATATATATATCACTTAATTTTTTTTTTAAGTTTTTATTGTGAATTCAGTGAAAGTTGACAGGGCAGATCACTACTTTTACATTTAAGTTATCATATACTTTGTTTCATTACAATGGTTACAATCCACTCCATGTACCATTAGTTAACACTATTTTTCTTTATTCATTTTTAGTTCTTTAAAAAAAAAAAAAAAGCATTCAGGCATATATAATAATTTAAACCACCAAAGGACACATTCTGCAAGTCTGCCTCCTGATTGGCAGCTCTCATTTCCTATCTTTCCATGAATCTAGAGTCCTCAGCTGCTCCCTCTTTCCATTTTCCCATCTTTGCTTCCATCTCTTGTGTTGCTGATCTTCTTTGGATAGAGTCCAGAATTCTGCTTGTGCTCTTCTCCCTTGATGGTCCTAGGGGCCTCTGTTTCTGGTCCGTAAAATTAACTACTCCCCAGTTTTTGTTAGAAAACTTCTTCCTTTACATTTGTGACAGTTGCAATTAATCATGGTAACAATAATTCACTATTGAACCATAAGAATCTTACCCTCACCTGTTTTTACCAGACCTATCTAGACAAAATGACAAATATTCAGTGGGACTCTATCTTCCACCACACACTCTTAAACTAAGCTCCCTCTTGAAATGTGTAAGCCAGTCACTTCAAGTCTTTATCACTCCCTCTGACTACACAAAGACTTTCAATTGTGTGGATCATGACAAGCTATGGAAACATTGCAAAGTACGAGTATTCCAGAACACTTAATTGTGCTCATGAGGAATTTGTACATGGAGAAACAGGCAGTTGTTCAAACAGAACATGGAACACTGAAAGTTTTAAAATTAAGAATGGTGTGTGCCAGGGTTGTACTCTTTCGCCATACTTATTCAGCCTGTATGCTGAGCAAATAATCTGAGAAGCTGGGTTATATGAAGAAAATGTGGCATCAGGATCTGAGGAAGACTCATTAACAACCTGCAATATGAAGATGATACAATCTTGTTAGCTGAAAGTAAAGAGAACTTAAAATATTTACTGATGAATATCAAAGACCACAACCTTTGGTATGGATTACATCTCAATGTAAAGAAAACAAAAATCCTCACCACTGGACCAATAATCCACATTCTTATCAATGGATAAAAAATTGAAGTTGTCAATGATTTCATTCTTCTTGGATCAACTATCAACACTCACAGAAGCAGCAGTCAAGAAATCAGATGACATATTGCATTAGGCAAATCTGTTGCACAAGACCTTTCAAAAGTGTTGAAGAGCAAAAATGTCAGCTTGAAGAGTTAAGGTACGCCTGACCCAAGCCATGGTATTTTCAATAACATCATATGCATGCGAAAGCTGGACAGTGAATAAGAAAAACCTTAGAAGAATTGATGCTTTTGAATTATGGTGTTAGAGGAAAATATAGAAAGTGCCACGAGCTGCCAAAAGAACCAACAGATCTGGGTTGGAAGCAGTGCAGCCAGAGTGCTCCTTGGAGGCCAGGATGGCCAAACTTCATCTCTCATACTTCGAACATATTGTCAGGCAGGACCAGTCGCTGGAGAAGGATTTCATGTTTTCTAAGGTAGAGGATCAGAGAACAAGAGGAAGACCCCAAGCGAGATGGACTGGCAAAGTTGCAGCATCAATGGGCTCAAGCATGGCAACAATTGTGAAGTTGGCCCTGGACCAGGCAGTGTTTTATTCTGTTGTACATAGGGTCACTATGAGTCGGTACTGACTCAATGGCACCTAATAACAATATTTTAGGTAGCCAATGTCTAAGTTGCTCATTCCTATCTACCCTTTATACAGAGAGGATAGCATTGATACTTGATATGAAGACTTCTTCCCTCTCTGTTGGTACTTTGTGTTACTACTTCAATGAGTATAGGTCAAGTCCATCAAATTGTAGCAATTTATCCTTGTTCTTTAAAATTTATTTTTCTTCTTTTTTATCTTCTGCTAGTCAAGTTCTGATTATCAAACCACAGAGGCTAGGTGAAATGGGTACTGTCTGCAAGTTTGGGTGTTCTTGTGCATCTCCTCTCACTTCATATCAGCTGGATGTTTCACTCTCAGCTCTAGCCCTCTGTGGCTATGTCCTTGTCCATGGGCTCAGGTGTCACCAGGTCTCACCACACTTTGGAGCAACTAACCCTTCCTCTTTTTTCTCTCATGTCTAGGTCAACAGGAGTCTATGGAACATGGTTGAACTCAACGCATTTCTTCATTGCTGCCTGTCCCCCTCTTCCACTCACCTGTAGAACAATGTGATTGCCAGCAAGCTTGCATGCCTGCTTTTGTATTCCCTTTGATTTTCAGTCTTGGGGATGGGTCTCGGGTATATCTTATCTGAATTTATACACTACATCAAGAATATATTTAAAACATTTAACACTAATAACTGAAGACCCAATAAGTAATGAAGTGGCATGAAGGGCATTATTCATGAAGAAAGCAAACTGCAGTTTGAAAGATAGGAAAGATTAAACTAGGTGTAAGAAGAGATTCTGAAACTTGCTTTTGAGGATTTGTTACTAAGTGCCATCGGGTTGTTTCCAACTCATAGCAATTCTGTATAGGGTTTCTAAAGGACAGCTGGTGAGTTTGAACCAGCTGACCATGTGGTTCAAACCGATCTTGCAGGTCAGTGTTTACGCTACAGTACCACACCAGTACCCTTGATAAAGTAGCTAAACTAAATGGAAAAAATGATTAAGTGAAGAGCTAAACAGATTGCAAAGGACAGCTTGAGAAGACAAACTAAAGTATAATAATAAAATGTATAAATAACTGAAGTTAGAAAACCAAAAAAGAAGGAACATGCTTGACATTTTTTCAAGTAGAAACAAATAAAGAAAAAAAATCAATTCTCATGCTGCAATACTGAGGACTCTCTAAGTGCTATGTTTGTATCCTTTCACCATGCCTATTCATTCTTTATGCTAAACAAATATTCTGAAAAGCTGGACTATATGAAGGAAAACATTATATCAGTATTAGAAAAGACTCATTAATTATTTACTGTATGTACATTGGAATCCTGGTGTGGTGCTGTAGGATAAGCACTGGGCTGCAAACCACAAGGTTATTGGGTCAAACCCACCACCTACTCTTTGGAAACCCTATTCAGATTTTATGAGTTAGAACCAATTCAACAACACTTAACAATGACACACTTTACCAAGCATGATGTCATTCTCCAGAGACTGGTCCCTCCTGACAACATATCCAAAGTACAAGTCTCCCTATTCTTAATTCTAACGAGCATTCTGGTTATGTGGTATTTTCATATTTTTCATCAGCACAATGATTCAAATGCATTGATTCTTCTCTTGTCTTTCTAATGCATTGTCCAAATTTCATATGCGTATGAAGAGATTGAAAATATCATGAGTTGGTTCAGCACACTTTAGTCTTCACGCTGACATCATTGCTTTTTAACACTTTAAAGAATTCTTGTGCAGAAGATTTGACTGATGCAATACATTCTCTGATTTCTTGATTGCAGCTTCCATGCTTGTTGGTTACAGATCCAAGAAAAATGAAGTGCTTGACAACTTCAATCTCACCTTTTTTCATTATGTTATGAATTAGTCCAGTTGTGAGGATGTCTTATTTCTTTACATTGTGGTGCAATTCTTACAAAAGGATTTAGTCTTTGATATTAATCAAATCCTATTTGCTTCCAGCAAGATTGTGTCATCTACATAGGCTGTTTTGTTTATGAATCTTGGTCTAACCCTAATGTCAGATTCTTCATATAATCCAGTTTCTAGGATTGTTTACTCAGCATACAGATTAAGTAAGTATGGTGAAAGAATTCAATCTTGGTACACACTTTTCCTGATTTTAAACCATTCAATATCTCCTTATTCTGTCCAAACTACTATCTCTTGGTCTATGTGCATGTCTCTCTTGAGCACCATTAAATGTTTTGGAATATCCATAGATTGTGATGATCCACATAGTTGAAATATTTACACAGTCAATAAAGCATAAATGAACAACTTTCTGGTATTCTATGTTTTCAGTTAAGATCCATCTGATGTTTACATGATATCCCTCATTCCATGTCCTCTTCTGAACTGAGTTTGAATTTCTCGTGGCTCCATACTAATGTAGTGCTGCAACAGTTTTTTGTTTTTTGTTTTTGTTTTGTCAGCAAAATCTGGACTGCCTAGGTTGCAGTCCTGGTGTGGCACTGTGAGTTGATGTGCTGGACTGCAAAGTCACTTTGAACCACAAGGTGGGCATTTCAAGCCCACTGGCTGCTCCTTGGAAACTCTATACAGGGTTACTATGGGTCAGAATAAAGGAACTCTGGTGTATAGTGGTTACGAATCAGGCTGTAGCCTCAGGATCAGCATTTCCAAACTATCAGCTGTTCCACGGGAGAAAGAAGAGGCTTTCTGCTCCTGTAAATATTTAGAGCCTCAGAAGGCATGTACAGGGTCACTGTGAGTTGGAACAGACTCCACAGCACATGTTGAAGAGCAAAGATATCAGCTTGAAGACTAAGGTGAGCCTGACCCAAGCCATAGTATTTTCAATAACCTCATATGCATGTGAAAGTTGGACAGTGAATAAGGAACACTGTAGAAGAATTGATGCATTTGAGATATGCTGTTGGAGGAGAATATTGAAAGTGCCATAGGCTGCCAAAAGAACAAACAGATCTGTGCTGGAAGAAGTGCAGCCAGAATGCTCCTTGCAGGCCAGGATGGCCAAACTTTCTCATTGTTGGTAAGTTCCGTGGAGTCAGTTCTGACTCATAGTGACTCTGCACAGAGATTCTGAGGCTGTAAATCTTTTGGGGAGAAGAAAGCCTCATCTTTCTCTGGTGGAAAGGCTGGTAGTTTTGAACTGCTGACCTTGAGGTTGGCAGCCTGACTAGTAACCACTATGCTACCAGAGTTCCTTGTCAGGAGGGACCAGTCGCTGGAGAAGGATATCATGTTTGGTAAGGTGGAGGGTCAGAGAAAAAGAGGAAGAGCTCCCAGCAAGATGGATTAGCCAAGTGGCAGCATTAATGCACTCAAGCGTGGCAACAATAGTGAGTTTGGAGCAGGATTGGGAAGTGTTTCATTCTGCTGTGCATAAGGTCTCTGTAAGTTGGTACCGACTGGATGACACTTAACAACAACAATGGGTCAGAATGAACTTGATAGCACTTAACAACAACAATAACCTTATAGTTAGCAATCAAGACTTTATCTTACAGTGACATATCAGGACTCCACTGTTGTTGTTAGGTGTCAATAAGTCGGTACCTACCCATAGTGTCAGATCCTGTGCCAACCTCACTATTGTTGCCATGACTGAGTCCATCGATGCTGCCACTTGACCAAAATGGATATGTTCAAATTTGAAGTAGTGCATTTGACCTTAAAGTATTATTCTATATTTTATGTTATGTATCTTCTAATTCTCCGTGATTTTATAGAGCTAGGCTGAGTGCTGTTATGGAGTCAACTCCAACTCATTGTGACCTACCTGCAACAGAATAATATGTAACTCAATGCTGCCTTTTCCTCCCATTCAGCAACATTTTTATTTCATTGCTGTGGATACTATACAAATACATCAAATAAGGGTCTCCTTACCCAAATTGGCCCTCTGCTTAACTAAACATGATTTCCTTCTCCAGCAATTGACCCATACTGACATGTCCAAAAGAAGTGAATCAGACAATGTTCTTATTGCATTGCATTAGATTTTCATTGGCTCATTTTCAGAAATAAATTACCAAGCCTTTCTTCCAGATCTTTTTTGGTCTGTGAGTTCAATTGAAACTTGTCAACTTGGTGGTATATGAAATACCATTGACATAGTTTCCAGCTTCACGGATGACAGAGGGTGGTTTTAAACAGCAAAAATGTACATCAATATCTGAGATCTGGTAGATGTCAGTACACAGATATTGGTAAAGGCAGATAAGCATAGTCTGTTGGCCTTGGTTGTGATTTTAGTTATATCCCAACCTTTGAATTAAACATTTAGATAGAATTCAACTAAGTAATTTTGATATTTAAAATAATGGCACTGATTTGGAAACATATTTAATTTAGACATGGAGATAATGTAACTTTAGATTTTGCACTTATGCATTCAAAGTAAAAACACTATTTGGGATATTATTACTCATAGAGGATCTCTATTTGATATAAATATTCTGAACAGAAAATTTCTAGATTGTCTCTAGAAATCACTAACGAAGTAAGATTTGCAAACTCCAATAAGCAATATTTCATGTCATTGTCATTTTAGACTATATTGATGGCTGCTGCAACTTAATTTAGTTTGAGTCACTTCTGATCATCTGTATAGTTTTACAGACAGTTGTGTTCAATGAAATTATATTAAATATAACAAGGAATATGCCATCTTTAAAGTAAGAAATCTGTTTTAAATGCTGTAATATTCAAACATCTCTATCAAATTGTGCCAGAGTATCGATTTTAAACAAAAACGTTTACTTAATAAAATGCTTGATCCCAAAAGTATAAATTTGCCAGAATGAATCTCCACATTTTATTTTTTCATTTCTCTTAAGCATTTGCCAAACTAACTAAATAAGATGCTTTCATGAATCAAGCACTAGATGAAAAGTTTAACTACAGATGATACAATATGAGTATATAAAAGATTAAATTGATTTTTCAATTATTCTAAAAAAGAAAGCTATATGTTATAAATATATTCATATAGATAATTATGTATTAAATAACTTCAGTCCAGGGACTTAATGATTTCTGATGTTGACAGTGATATGACTTTGCTTTGTTGAAATAGAAAGAGAAAGGAAATGAACTCTGATATAACTGCATGGGGATAGTGTGGCAGGAACTATCATGTTGACTCCAAATTTTCTGAATTTAGATTGAAGAAGTTTGAAGAATTCCTCAATTTCTTCATCATGGGCTTTAGTGATTGGTCTGTAAAATTTAATATTATTAGTATTAACTAGTCTTCCTTAGAGGTGTATGGATATTATCCAATCACAGAAAGCATTTCATTTCAAGTTAAATCCTGAAATGCTTTTGTTGACAATAAATACAACACTATCCCTCTTCAATTTGTCTATCCAGGCCTAGTAAATCATATGATTATAAGATCAAAATGACCAATACCTATTAATTTCAGTTCACTAATACATAGATTATCCATCTATATTATCATTTAAATAAACAAAGGGCACATTCTGTAAGCCTGCCTCCTAGACACCAGCATTCACCCTTTTTCTTTCCATGAGCCTACAGTCTTCAGACAGTCTATCTCTCCATGTCCTCTCCTCTGCCTTCATCTCTGTTTTCACTGCTTCTTTGGAAAGAGTCCAACATACCATAGATTTTTAATCATGTATTACCTACTAAAATGGTTGAATGTTGAACCATTCTTTTTGATAGTGACTCTATGTTCCTTCCATCTTCTTTTGCTGTTCCCTTCCTCATTCAACAGTTTGCTCTTGAATTCTTCAATATTGAAATGGGGGATTGCATTTTTTTCTGGTATATCAAACTCACCAACTGCTCTTCAGAAACCCCATGCAGGGTTGGTATGAGTCAGAAATGACTTGACACCATTCAACAACAACAACAACATCAGCTTGAGAATTGTTTAGTATGTATTTCCCTTTAATTTTCTAACTTTATGTTTTTTATTCATTTTATTGTTGTACCAGACTCTTCTTCCTTGTCTGTCTTGATCTGAAAGTTCAACTTAAATAGGTCCAATGTAGGTGAAATGAAATGCGGTATCTGAAATGTCATCGGCAAAGTTTCCAGTATCACAGATGACAGAGGGTGGTTTCTAGGAGCAAAGAGGTGCCTATATATCTGCCAGGTCACCTATGTTGGCAAAAGTGGAAGAATTTTCCTTTGAAATTTTCTGCTTAGTTCCTTTACTTCATCATTCCTTCCACTTGCTATTCTATGTTCAAAGCATGTTTCAGAGTTTCTTCTGACATCCATTTTGGTCTTTGTTTCTTTCTTTCTTTTTCTTTCTTTCTTTCTTTCTTTTTAAGGTACCTGCTGCTTTCATGTATGTTTTTGAAGTTATTCCACAAGTGCTCTGGTCTTGGTCATTAGAGTTCAGTGAGACAAGCGTGTTCTTGAGATGATCTCTAAATTCAGGTGGGATAAACTCAAAGTTGAATTCACACTCTCTTGGAATTGCCTTAATTTTCTTCTGCTTCACACTGAACATGTGTATAAGTAATTGATAGTCTCTCTCTATCCCCTGGCCTTGTTGTAGCTGATTATATTGAGCTTCTTCATTTTCTCTTCCCACAGATGTAATCAATTGATTAATGTGTATTCTCTCTGTTAACATTCATATGTATTGCCACCATTCATGCTGTTGAGAAAAGGTATTTGCAATGAAGAAGCTATTGGTCTTGGAAAAATGCATCATAAAATTTTCAGAGTCGTTTCTACAATCAATGCCATATTTTCCAACTACCTCTTTGTTTACAGACTTCTCATTCCAATTACCATTAAATATCAATAGATCTTGATTACAAGCCTGATCAATTTCAGATTGAAGAAGTTCTTGGAATTTTTCAGTTTCTCACTGTTTGACTTTGGTAGTCGGATTGATAATTACTAGCTTGTTGTATTATTAAGTGCTGTAGAGTTGGTTCTGACCCATAGCAACCAAGCATTAGGTTTCCAAAGAGCAGCTGATGGGTTTGAACCACCAACCTTGCAGTTAGAAGTCCAGTGCTTATCCTAAAGCACCACACCAGGACATCAATTACTGGCTATGGAATGCAAAATTTTGAAACAAAGCAAAGGGATAAGTACTGCTGTTTTTGGTTGCAAGTGCCCTCAAATTGATTCTGACCAATGTTGTTAGGTGACATTGAGTCGGTAGCGACTCATAGCGACCCTATGCACAACAGAACGAAACACTGCCTGGTCCTGGGCCAACATCACAGTTGTTGCCACACTTGAGCCCATTGATGGTGTCACTTTGCCAGTCCATCTCATTGTGAGTCTTCCTCTTTTTCTCTGACCCTGCACCTTACCAAACATGATATCTTCCAGTGACTGGTACCACCTGACAATATGTCTGAAGTATGAGAACAAAGTTTGGCCATTCTAGCCTCCAAGGAGCATTTCTGATTGTACTTCTTCCAACACAGATCTGTTGGTTCTTTTGACAACCTATGGCATTTTCAATATTCTCCTCCAACATCATAACTCAAAAGTATCAATGCTTCTACAGTCTTCTTTATTCACTGTCCAGATTTCACATGCTGCTGGGGACAGCATATGCAGACCCTGGGTTGATCAGTGGCCCTGTGACATGGATGAAAATCCAATTC
>NW_006408884.1:272976-277162 GCF_000296735.1 Chrysochloris asiatica | reverse complement strand
CCTGCCAGCTTGCATCATATATCTGTGTCTGTCTTTTTTGTTTATATTTCATTTCTCTCTTTCTCTATCCCTTTGGCCGCCAGATCTCCCTTCTTCGTGACACCCACACTTCCTTGTCGAGGCTGGAACCCAACATAGGACTTTGACAACATGCATACAAGGTTATTGAAAATACCATGGCTTGGGTTAGGCACACCTTAGTTTTCAAGCTGACATCTTTTCTCTTCGACCTTTTAAAAAAGTCTTGTGCAACAGATTTGCCTAATGCAATATGTCATTTGATTTCTTGACCAATGCTTCCGTAAGTGTGGATAGTTGATCCAAGAAGAATGAAGTCCTTAACAACTTCAATCTTTTCTCCATTGATAAGAATGTTGTTTATTGGTCCAGTGGAGAGGATTTTTGTTTTCTTTACATTAGGATGCAATCCATACCAAAAGCTGTGGTCTTTGATCTGCATAAGTAAATATTTTAAGTTCTCTTCACTTTTAGCAAGCAAGGTTGTCAATAGTGATTATTATTATTATTATTAATTTTTGAATACCTAGTGAATTTGAACCACTGACCTTATAATTCAAACTGTCCTGTTGTCCAGTGCTTATACTACAGTGTTATACCAGGACTCCATAGCATTCATTAGGTGGAAATTATCCTTAGAGATAAAAATCTTCCAATTATTCCTCTTTGACATTAGTGATTGGTCTTCGTTGTAGACTGTTAGATATTATCCTATCACAGGTAGCATTGCACTTCAAAATACATTTTGAAATGTTTTTTCGACAGTGAATGTCATACCCTTTCTTTTGAAATTTTCATTACTTATGTAGAAAACCTTATTTATTTCTGGTCAAAATAGCCAGTACCTGTCTATTTCTGCTCACTAAAGCCTTGTTCTTGTTGTTGTCAAATACCTTTGAGTCAGTTCCTACTCATAGCAAACTTTTATAGGAGGTAGCATCTGACCAATTACTGATGGTATTGAAAATTAGGTTCAAGCAACACTGAAGGCAATGCATAAAACAAGACTCTAGGAATTAATAGAATATCAATTGAGATGTTTCTACAAAAAGTAGACACACTGGAAGCAATCACATTCAGCTGCATACACAATTAAAAATCGAGAAGTGTTGATCCAACAGAATGCAGATAATATCAGACAATATAATTAATGTCAAAGGCAAATAAAATGACACTGAAAATAGCTTAAAACTATCTTGCAGTGATATATTGACAAAGAGAAGATAAATATTCAAACTAGATTTAGAAGAGGACATAATGAGGGATATGATTGCTGATGTCAGATGAGTATAGACTGAAAGTATACAATACTAGAAAGGTGTTTACCTGTGTTTCATTGATTATGCAAAGGCATTCAACAGTGTGAGTCATAATAAATTATAGATAGCATTGTAAAGACCAGAATTTTAAAACACTTAATTGTGTTTATACAGAACCTCTACATGAACCAAGGAGCAGAAGTTTGAAATGACCAAGGAATTACTGCAGTTGTTGTTGTTAAGTGCCATCAAGACAGTTTCAATGCGTAATGACTCTGTATAGGGTTTCTGAGTAGTGTCTGGTGAATTTCAACTGCCAATTTTTTGGGTCAAACAGGCCTTGCCATCAAGAACTTATCCTACAATACCACACCAGGACTCAGGTGGTTTAAAATAAGGAAAGGTGTATGCCAGGGTTGTATCCTAGTACTCAGTATGCTCATTCAATCTATATGCTGAGAAAATTATCCAAAAAGGTAGACTACATGAAGAACACAGCATCAGGATTGAAAGAGAAATCATTGTTGTTGTTAAGTGCCATTGATTCGGTTCCAACTTATAACAATCCTTTATAGAGATTCCCTGGAATGGCTTGTGGATTTGAACTGTTAACCTTGTGGTTAGTTGTCTAATGTTTATCTACAGTGCCAGAGTAGGTCTTCCAATATACAGAAACACAACCTTGTTTGGTGAAAGCTAAGAGTACTAGAAGCACTTGCTGATGAAGATGAAATGCTTTAGGCATCACTTTTATCACTTAAGATTGTTGTCGTTAAGTGCCATCTAGTCAGACGGACTCATAGTGATCCTATGAGCAGCAGAAATAAACACTGCCTAGTGCTGTGCCATCCTCACAATTGTTACTTTTGTGTTCTTTTCTGCAGCAACTATGTCAACACATGTTGTTAGGGATTGTCTTCTTTTTCACTGAACTTCCACTATGTTGAGCATGATGTCCTTCTCCAGGGACGAAGTCTCAGCATTCTGGTTTCTAAGGAACATTCTAACTATGCTTCTTCCAAGACAACTTTGTGTGTTCTCTTGTCAGTCCATGGTACTTTCAATATTATCCTCCAACACCATAACTCAAATGCATCAATTTTCTACAGTCTTCCTTATTCACTGCCCAATGGCTTATGGAGCTATTAAAAATATGATGGCTTGGGTCAGGTGCACGTTAGTCCTCAAACTGACATCTTTGCCCCTCAACACTTTAAAGAGGTCTTGGTTAGCAAACTTGCCTAATGATTTCTTTGCTGCTGCTTCCATGAGTATTTCATTTCATTTCCTGACTGCTGTTTCCATGACTGTTGATTGTTGATCCTAACAAAATGAAGTCTTTCACAACATCAATCTTTTCTCCATTTATATGGATGTTGCTTGTTGGTCCATTAGTGAGGATATATATTTTCTTTGAATACAATCAAGATATTTTCTTTACATGGAAGTGCAACCCATACGAAAGGTTATGGTCTTTGAACTACATCAATAAGTAATTTAAGTACTCTTTACTTTCAACAAAGAAAATTATATTATCTTCATATCACAGTCATTAATAAGTCTTCCTTAAATCCTGATGCCATATTTTTTTTCATTTAATACAGTTTTTTGAATTATGTGCTAGGCATACAGATTGATTAAGTATGGTGGAAAAGTACAATACTGGAGCACACTTTTCCTAATTTAAAACCATTTGGTGTTTACTTGTTGTGTTTGAACAACTGACTCTTTATCTATGTGCAGGTTCTTCATAAGCACAATTAAGTGTTCCGGAATACTCATTCACTTTAATGCTGTCTATAGCTTTTCATGTACCAGATATTCAAAAGCTTGAGCATAGTCAATAAACCACAGGTAGGCATTGTTCTGGTATTCTTTTTTTTCAGGCAAGATCCATCAACAATGATATACCTCATTCCAGGTATTTTCGAATGACCTTTGGCAAAATTTTACTTGCATGAGATATTAATGATATTATCCTTTGATTTCAGCATTCTGTTGGATAGCCACTCTTTAGAATGGGTTCAAATATGTATCTATTTCAGTAAGTTGACCACATAGCTTTCTTCCAAATTTATGAGCATAGATGAATGAGTGCCTGAAGTGCATCAACAATTTGTTGAAAGATTTCAATTTATATTTTGTCAATTCCTGGAACCTCGTTATTTGCCAATGCCTTCAGTACACCTTGGACTTCTTCAGTCATTATCATTGACTCTTCATCATAGTCTACCTCTTGAAATAGTTGAACATCAAATCTTTGTGTGTGTGTAAAGTGACTCTATCTGTTCTTTCCATCGTCTTTTGATGCTTTCTACTTCATTCACTATTTTGTCAATAGAATCCTTGAGTATTTCAATTCCTGGCTTGAATTTTTCGTCAGTTCTCTCAGATAGAGAAATGGCTGACCATGTTCTTTCCTTTCGGTTTTTCAAATCCAGGTCTTTGCATATTTTGTAATAATATTTAGCTTTGTCTTCTTGAGCTTCTCTTTGAAATTTTCTTTTCAATTCTTTTACATCCCCATTGCTTCCATTTGCTTTAGCATCTCTATGATGAAGAACAAGTTTCAGTCTCTTCTGACATCCAGTTTGGTCTTGTCTTTCTTTCTTGTTTTCCTAATGACATTTTGGTTACATCATGTATGATGTTCTTGATGTCATTCCTTAACTCTTCTAATTTTCAGTTTTATGGCTAATGCATCAAATATGTTCTTCAGATATTCTCTAAATTCAGGTGGGATATGTTCAAGGTCATATTTTGGCTCTCCTGGACTTGTTTACATTTTTGTCAGATTCGACCTGAACTTACATATAAGCAATGGATGTTATGTTCCACAGTTGGACCCTGGGCTTGTTTTCGCTGAAGATATGGAGCTTTTCTAAAGTCTCTTTCCACATATGTAGTCA
>NW_006408884.1:262216-270643 GCF_000296735.1 Chrysochloris asiatica | reverse complement strand
CAGGGTCAATATGGGTCAGAACTGATTCAATGACACTTAACAGCAACAGCCACATCATCCTTAAGGAATTCTAGCAGCTTAGTGGTTAAAAATCAGGGTGTTAAACTGAAGTTCCTGAAAGAAGAAGCTTTCTGCTCCATAAAGAATTACAGTTTAGCAAGCTGTATACAGGGTTTTTAGGAGTCGGAACCGACTGTAGAGCACAAAACCACCACCACCACAATCATTCCTATTTCTTCCCAACATTTGCATTACAGGATGTCAGTAATTATCAGTACACCATGATTGCAAGTTTGGTCACTTTCAAACTGAAAACATTGGTAAAATTCTTCCATTTAATCATCTCTGGCTTTAGCAGTTGGTATATACATTGGAATAATAGTGTTTTAACTGGTCTTCCTTATACGCATATGGATATTATCCTATCACAGACAGAGTTGTACTTCTAGACATATCTTGATGTTATTTTTGATAATGAATGTGACATCCTTCTTCACTTTGTCATTCCTGGCATAATAATCTACGCTATTGTCAGATTCAAAATGGCCAATACCACTCCATTTCAGCTCACTAATGCCTAGGATATTGATATTTATGTGTTCCATTTCATTTTTTACTGCTTCCAGTATTCCTTGATTCATACTTCATATATTCCATATTCTGATTATTAATGGATGTTTAAAAATGTTTCTGTTTATTTTGAGTTGTGCCTCATTAGCAAATGACATTCCTGAAGGGTTTATTCTATTCATGTCCTCATGGTCAACTTTACTTTGAGGAGACAGCTCCTCCCTAGTGTTGTTGTGAGTGCCTTCCAAACTTGGGGGCTCATCTTCCCATACTCTATCTGACAATATTCTTGTGTTTTCATCATGTTTCAATATTCAATATCCTGATGCTATCTGACAGTGTTCTACTGCTATGCATAAGGTTTTCAGTGAGTAAATATATAGGAATAGTCTGTCTCTCCTTCTTCTTAGTCTATCTTCATTTTGAAGCTCATCTGAAACCTGTCCACCATGGATGGCCCTGCTTGCATATAAAATTTTGGTAGCATAGCTTGCAGAATCACAGTGGCATGCAAGCCACTCCAGTATGACAAACTGACAGTCGATAACACATAACCTAAACAACAGAAACTACCATAGTTTATGTCGTTCATTACATAGGACCCAATTTGCACATTTTAACTACAAAATTTAATAATACTGAACTTGGATATGCTAGTTCGTTTATTTCAGTTGGTAATATAATTGCAGTCCACATGTTCATTTCTAATATTGATGCAGTGTCCCAACAATGAAAAAATGAAGAAGAAAAAAAAGATGGGCTTTGAAACAAATATTTTTTACTACCAAGTTGAGTTTTGCTTATTTTTCAAGACAATGACCAAGTAAATAAGCTTTTTTGGTAACAACATTCTGTATAAAATTCAAAATTATAATTTTATATTCAGTGAATAAGGAAGAACTTAGAAGAATTGATGCATTTGAACTATGATGTTGGAGGAGAATAGCGAGAGGTACCATTTACTGCCAGAAGGACTCTCTGGTGGAAGAAATAGAGTGAGAATGCTTCTTAGAAGACAGGATTGCTAGAGTTTATCTCTCTTACTTCAGACATATTATCAGGAGGGACCAGCCCTTGGAGAAAGACATTGTGCTTGGTTAAGTGAAGGGCCAGCAAAAAAGAGGAAGACCCTCAAAGAGATGGATTGATGCAGCGGCAGCAACAATGGGCCCAAGCATAGCAACAATTGTGACATTAGCATAGGGCCAGGCAGTGTTTCACTGTGTTGTGCATATGTCACTATGAGTCAGTACCAACTTGAGGGCATCTAACAACAAATTTTAGTAGTAGGGAGTAGAAATAATGGACTGGTGTGTATAAAATAGCTATAGCCATGCAAGACATACATTTCTGTTGTTATTAAGTGCTGTCAAGTTTGTTCTGACCAATAGAAACTCTGCATAGCACTTCCAAGGATCAGCTTGTGAGCTTGAACCACTGACCTTGAAGTTCAAACTGACTTTGCAGTCCAGAGCATTAACTCACAGTGCCAAAAAAAAAAACATGCTTTATTATTTGTACTACTTAAACAGGGAACTCTGGTAGCATAGTGGTTACAAATCGGGCTGCTAACCTCAAGGTCAGCAGTTTGAAACTACCAGCTGTTCCACAGGAGACAGTTGAGGCTCCCATAAAGATTTACAGCCTCAGTAACCCTGTGCAGATTATGAGTCGGAACCCACTCCATGGTACTCAACAACAACAAACAAATTATATTTTATATTCTATGAATTGTCAGAATAGTGCATACCTATGTGCATTTATTAACATCATGTAGTAGCTATTGTGTGCCACTGACTCACAGCAATATTGTATTGATTTTCCCAGTGTTAGAACCACTGACCTCATAGTATAGTGCCACACTAGGGCTCTATTAATATATAGCAACAAATATTAAGTTTGAATTTAGCAGGGACCAGTCACTAGAGAAGGATATCATGTTTGGTAAGGTGAAGAAGGATCAGAGAAAAGGAAGACGACCTCCAGTGAGATGGATTGGCCAAATGGCAGCATCAATGGGCTCAAGCATGGCAGCAATTGTGAGGTTGGCCCAGGATCGGGCAGTGTTTCATTCTGCTGTGCATAAAGTGAGTTGGCATCAACTCGATGGCACCTAACAACAACAAAAATTCTCAGTGATATTCATGTACCAGAAAAAAAAGTGCCTTAAAGGAATCTTCATTTCAAATTGTAAAGTAGTATGATTTTCCATCACGGCATTAATTTAGTAGCAGATTTGTGCAGTAGAAGCAAAGCAAAACAAAACAAAACAAAAATCTAATACACATTAAAAATGTACACCCAAGGAATTTTCCTTAATTTGTGCTATACACTAAGTCTTACATGCATAGTCTTTGGGTATTTATTTTTAAATTGAAAGAAAATGAAACTGCTTTTTAGTGTACTTCCCTCCTTGTTCTTATCCCAGAACATAAGATTTGAGTGATTCACAGTTTATTCAAGAACCTTTTCAAATATTCTGTAGGTTTTCACTACTTTAAATATTCTAGAAAAAAAAAATTAGCCTTATCATATAAGATTCAGGTAATGTCCACAAAAAAATAAAATAAAATAAGCAAAACAAAATAAAAACCCCCAACAACTAACAGTCCTGTAAACATTCCAGTGCATTATTCATATTGTCTTTAAGGCCCTCCTATATCCATGACCTCTGATAAACTTCCCTCAGACATTCTCCAGTGTCCAGTGTACTCTTGATGTATTTCCTTCACTTGTGTTGCCTGAAGTTGGGGTTCTGTTACTACTGTCGAATAAAATATAAAAACTATTGTTACTTTTGCTATATATAACCTAGTACCTTTTTGAGTCATGTAGTGCACTCAAAATAAACTGGGTTCATACTAATGAGCATACACTCACTCTTTCACAAATTCCTTGAACATATACTAAACATAAGATCCCTAAGGTCAGGGTCTCTCTATTGTTTAATACATACTTTTATCATTCTGAACAGTGCTTTGCACATAAATATTTGTGGGAGACTGAATATTATGGTATAAGCATTGTTTGGGGATTGTAAAATAAGCAAAGCAGATAAGAACTCTGTCTTTTATGATTTGAAGTCATGGGGGGCGGAGGTATTTATGCTTATATTGTATTCACTCCTTCCATGTGTTTCATAATGATTAGGAAATGACCTTCCTTCCTCAATACACTTTTAGCTAATATCAGGAAATTACATCAAATTATGAGTTAGAATATGCTCTAGGGAATTTAATACCCTAAAGGAAGAAGAAACTGTTAATAGGAACTGTGAAGAAACATAAAACAGAGAAAAGTGCCTGCAAAAATTTGTTTTACACCAGTTATTTTCAAGTGAATTGTGTGAATTGGACTTGAGGCCATGGAGAAGTATAGCTACCTGAGAGTAAGCAGAGACTGCACTAATTTAGCTTTCTTTTGTAATGTTTCCCCTACTTCATGAACATGATGCAATGTGGAGAGATGACAAATGTAAGTGAAAAATTATTATACTGAGTCAAAAGTCTAAGTAGTCCATTTTGGAGAATGTGTGGGGAAGTAGTTTGAAAGGAATTAATGAAAGAAGCAAAACATGATAAGGTGAGGTAACAGAATTATTTAAGGAAAGATAGATACATGGATAGAAATAGATTCAAATAGACAGCTATCTCTAATGATAGATTCTGTATGCCAACTTGCCTAAGTTTAAAGTCCAACCAAAGTGTTGGCCAAACTCTAGACCATTTGCTAGTCTGTAATGAAATAATTTAATGAATGAGCTTACATTAAATAATACACTCTGATGTAATCAGTCAATCAAATGAAAGTGGAATGTCCATTGGATATGGTCTGCATCTAATATATAAATAGATATTTTGGCATAACTAGCTCCCTTTCTCTCTCCTGTCTTGTGACTCAAGTTTGTAAACATTTCCAGATTGTCACTTGTTATTCTTTGTGTCTTGACTCATAATGATTCTATGTACAACCAAATGAAACACTGCCAAGTCCTGGGCCATCCTCACAATCTATCCTATGTCTGAGTCCGTTGTTAAAGTCACTGTGCCAATCCATCTACTTGAGAGTCTTCCTCTTTTTCACTGACATTCTACTTCACTAAGCATGATGACCTTCTCCAGAGACTGACCTCTCCTGATAACATGTTCAAAGTATGTGAAACAAAGTCTCACCATCCTCACTTCTAAGGTTTATTTTGGCTATACATTGTCCAAGAACAATGTATTCATTCTCCAAGCAGTCCATAGAATACTCAATATTCTTCACCAACATCATATTTCAAAGATACTTTCAAATGTCTTTATCCATTGTTCATCTTTTGTATGCATATGAGTTTGTTAAAAATGGATTAGGGCAGAATTGGATCTGACTGCCACCTAATATGTGGATGTTGAATTTATGAACCCCAAAAAATCATGTAAGAAAATCCCTTTAAATAAGCCTTTCTGATTCATACATTCATGACTGTAGATCAGTGTGTCTAGAAATTAACACTAAGAAAAACAACATTCAAAATAATTTCTAGTATGGAATGTTACTCTTTTTCCACTGTCTAGTTAGAAATAGGGCCAAAATATAAAAACCATTGTGCATCTACCTTCCTCTTTTGCCCATAATCATCACTGTCTAGATGAAATATTGGACTTACATAATGATGTTTGTTTTCTTAATTTGTTTTTATAAAGAGAATATCAATTGAAGCAATGTATAATACGGTTGATTCCATTTGTTGTTGTTGTTGTTGGGTGTCTTTGAATCTGCTTCTACTCATAATAAACTTATGCACAACAAACAAAACACTGGCCAAGCCAGGAGTCATTTTTACCATTTTTATAATATTTGACCCAATTGTTGCTGTCATTGCATCATTCCATCGCCTTGTGGATCTGCCTATTTTTCACTGACCTTCACTATACCAACCATGGTGATTTTGTCAATGGACTGGTCCTCCTGACACCATGTTCAAATTAAAAAACATGAAGTCTTCCCATCCTCTCTTTTAAGGAGTTTTCTGTATGTGCTACTTCCAGGACAGATTTGTTTATTCTTTTGGCAGTTCATAATACTTTCAATATTCTTCACCAACACCATAATTATAACGCTTCAATATATTTCTTAGGTCAGTGGTTCAAACTCACCAGCCAATCCTCAGAAGTCCTATACAGGATCTCTCTGGGTCAAAACCAACTTGACAATACTCCAACAACAACAACAACAATATATTTCTTATTTTTACTTGGTCCAAGATTGCTAACATGATTAGATTATTTTATATTAGAAATATTAATGTCAAAATTAATTCAAATTTCCATTTTGAAGCTATGTTTTATAATGTATTTATTAACTTAATATTTATTGAGAACAGTTTGTATTCCAAGTACCATGTAGAGTACTGGAATAAAACAATTAAAAGTAATTCGTATTTGTATGCAACATGATAGATCTCCCACTATTTGTCTGTCTGTTTGCTGTATTGAGATTGATTTTGTGTTGCTGTGATTCTGGAAACTATGCCACCAGTATTTTAAATACCAGCAGGAGCATCCATGCTGGACAGGTGTCAGCTGAGATTACACATTATAACAGACTAGGAAGAAGCAAAGATAGACTAGTTCCAAATAGTCAGTCACTGAAAATTATATGACAGAAGTGGAACACAGTCAAATAGCACCCAAATGCTGAATATTGAAACATGAAGAAAAGCACCAGAATACTGTCAGATATAGTGATGGAAAATGAGCCCCTCAGATGGAAGGCACTCAAAATAGGACTGGAGAAGAGCTGCCTCCTATAAGTAGAGTTGATATTGCTGAGACAATGGACTTTCATTAGGGACTTTCATTTGTTGATGGGGAGCAACTCAAAATGAAGAGAAATAGTTGCAAACATACATTAATAATCAGAACACAGAATGTAGGAAGTTTGAATCTAAAAAAATTAGAAATTGTCAAATATGAAATGGAATGCACAAACATCGATACCTTAGGATTTAGTGAGCTGAAATGAAGTGGTATTGGCCATTTTGAATTTGACAAAAACATGGTTTAATATGCTGAGAATGACCAATTAAAGAGGAATGGTATCATATTCATCATCACAAAGAACATTTTCAAGATCTATCTTGAAGTACAATTCTGTCTGTGAAGATATCTATGCCTACATAGAAAACCAATTAATTCAACTGTTATTCAAATTTACACAAGCACAAAAGGCAATGATGATGAAACTGAAGAATTCTACCAATTTTTTTTCATTCTGTAATTGATCAAACATCAATGTTTTAATTGGAATGAAAAGGTTGGAAACAACGAGAAAGGAGCAGCCATTGGAAAATATGGCCTCGGTGATAAAAAGGGTGCTGGAAATTGCTTGACAGAATTTTGGAAGCCAAGTAACTCTTTCACTGCAAATATCTTTTGTAAACAACATAAAGACAACTATACAGATGGACCATACCAGACAGAATACAGAGAAATCAAATTGAATACATCTAAGGAAAGAGACATTGAATAACTATATCATCTGCCAAAACTAGCCCAGGGAAAGACTGCAGAACCAACCATCCATTGCTCATATGCAAGTTCAGGCAGAAACTGAAAAAAATGAACACAGTTCCATGAGAGCCAAAATATGTCATTGAACATATTCCACCTGAATTTAGAGATCATCTGAAGAACAGATATAAAGCATTAGACACTAATGACTAAAGACCAGTGAGTTGTGGGATGACACATTATACAGGAAGAAAGTAAAAGATAATTAAGAAAATTAAAAAAAAAAAAGATGAAAAAGACCAAAATACATATTAGAAGAGATGCTGAAAGTTGCTTTCTGGTATACAAATGCTAAAGCAACTGGAAGAAATGAGGAGGTGAAAGAGCTGAATAGAAAGTTTCAAAGGTCATCTTGAAAAGACAAAGTCAAATTTTATAATATAATGTACAAATATTTGGAGTTAAAAAATCAAAAGTGGTGAATACGCTCATCATTTCTCACGCTGAGGGTACTGAAGGAAAAAAATCAAGCCTTGATGAAGTATTCTATGAGCAAAATATTGCATGATGCATAAAATATCAGAAGAAGATGGAAGGAATATACAGTTATTGTCCCAAAAAGAAATGGTCTATGTTCAACTATTTCAAAAGGTAGCATATTATCAAGAGCCAAGGATATTGAAAGAAGAAGTCCAAGGTGCACTGAAGGCATTGACAAAGAACAAGTTTCCAGGAATTGATCGAATACAAATTGAAATAGTTCAACAAAATTATCTGACACTGGAGGCACTCACTCATCTATGTCAAGAAGTTTGGAAGACAGCTACCTGGCCAACTGGTTGGAAGAGATTTGTATTTGTGCTCTTTCCAAAAAAGAGGTAACCCAAATGGAAAGCAGAACTCATCAGACAAAATCATTTCTATTGCATGCAAGTAAAAGTTTGCTAAAGGTAACACAAAAATGGCTGCAACAGCACATTAACAGGGAACTATCAGAGGTTTAGGGCAGATTTAGACAAGAATATGAAATAAGAATATCATTGCTGACATCAGATGTATACTTAACTGTGCTCATGAGAAACCTGTATAGACCAAGAGGCAGTCATTGGAACAAAATAAGGAATATTGAATGGGTTAAAATTAGGAAAGGTGTGTACTAGGTTTGTGCTTTTTCACCATACTTAACTCAATCCTCACCACTGGACCAATAAACAACATTCTTATCAATGGAGAAAAGATTGAAGTTGTCAAGGACTTCATTCTTCTTGGATGAACTATCAACACTCGCGGAAGCAGCAGTCAAGAGATCAGACGACGTATTGCATTGGACAAATCTGCTGCACAGGAACTTTTTAAAATATTG
>NW_006408884.1:260088-261816 GCF_000296735.1 Chrysochloris asiatica | reverse complement strand
TTCGTTCTGCTGTGCATGGGGTCGCTATGAGTCGGTTCCGACTCGATGGCACCTGACAACAACAACAAAACTTTTTGGGAGCAGAAAACTTCATCTTTCTCCTGCAGAGCATCTGGTGGTTTTGAACTGCTGACCTTGCGATTCGCAGCCCCATTCGTAATCACTATGCTACCAGAGCTGTAGAATCATGGAAAATAAAATACCTGTATAAAAATATTATATTTTGTTATGTTGATCCACACTTGGTTATGACCAAAATGTAATCTTAGCTTACTTATAATTAAATATTCCTACATAAAAAACATTAGTTAAATAGTTTTTCTTTTCAGAGGTAGCAAAACTATGTAAAAAATATTTTTCTTAACAAAATGGATATGACTTTGGTAATGATTGCCTATTTTAAATCTAAACCTGATTTTATGTGTAGAAAAGTATATAAATATTATGCAACAATTTTCCTGCCAAGATTTCTGTAGTAGTTGTCAGCTATCAGTAGGTATAATACCTTTCACGATAAATACGATATTTCTTTTATACTGCATTTGCAGTGCTCAGTAATTCTGAAGTACTTTTAAATAGGAAAAACTTATGAATGATAGTTTTGAAAGAAATAACTTTGTCAATCCTTTGAATAACATAGACTTAGTGTGAGATTTATACATAAATTATACTTTGGTGACAAAAAAATAAGCAAAAAAGATTTACTTTATGGCTATGAATTAGTATTATATTGTTGTTGTCAGGTACCATCGAGTGGTATTGACTCATAGCGACCCTATGCACAACAGTTTGAAACAATGCCTGGACCTGGGCCAACCTCAAATTGTTGTCACATTTGAGCCCATTGATGCTATCATTTGGCCAATCCATCTCGCTGGGGTCTTCCTCATTTTCTCTGACCTTCCACTTTACCAAAAATGATATCCTTCTCTAGCAACTGGTCCCCCCTGGCAATATGTCTGAAATATGAGAGATGAAGTTTGGCCATCCTGGCCTCCAAGGAGCACTAAGGCTATAATTCTTCCAACACAGATCTGTTGGGTTTTTTTGTAACCCGTGGTACTTTCAATATTCTCCTCCAATACCATAACTCAAATGTATCAATTCTTCTACAATCTTCCTTATTCACTGCTCAGCTTTCGCATGCATGTGGGTTATTGAAAATATAATGGCTTAGGTCAGGCGCACCTTAGTCCTCAAGCTGACATTGTTGCTCTTCAACCTTTGAAAAGGTTTTGTGCAGTATATTTGGTTAATACATTATGTTTTGATTTTTTAACTATTCCTTCCATGAGTGTTGATGGTTGACCCAGGAAAATTAAATCCTTGACAACTTCAGTCACTCCCAATTGATAGGAATGTTGTTTATTGGTCCAGTGGTGAGTACTTTTGTTTTCTTTACATTGAGATGCAATCCATACCAAAGGCTGTGGTCTTTGATCATCATTAGTAAATATTTTAAGTCCTCTTCACTTTCAGCAAGAAAAGTTGTATCATCTGCATATAGCAGATCTCTTCTAGTGAGTTGGCCAGATAGTTGTCTCCCAAATTTTTTGTCATAGATGAGTGAGTGCCTCCAGTGCCACCTCACTTTCTTGAAATATTTCTATTTATATTCCATCAATTCCTGGTGCCTTGTTCTTTGCCAATTCCTTCAATAAATCTTGGACTTCGTCTTTCAATATCATTTGCTATTTATCATATGCTGCCTCTTGAAACGGTTTAACA
>NW_006408884.1:253286-257253 GCF_000296735.1 Chrysochloris asiatica | reverse complement strand
TATGCATTCTATTTCATTTTTTACAATTTCCAATTTACCTAGATTCATACTCTGTACATTTCATGTTCGAACTATTAATGGATGTTTACAGCTGTTTCTCCTTTTGAGTTGTGCCCCATCAGCAAATGAAGGTCCCATAAAAGCTAAAATATGATCTTGAATATATTCCAACTGAATTTAAAGATCATCTGAAGAACAGATTTGATCCATTAGACACTAAATACCAAAAACAAGAATAGTTGTAGTATGACATCAAAACCGTCATACAGGAAGAAAGCATAAGGTCATTAAGAAGACACTATAACAGGAAAAAATCAAAATGGTTATCAAGAGAGGTTAGAAAACTTGCTCTCCAGCATAGTGATGCTAATGCAAATAGAAGAAATGAGGAGGCAAACAAACAAACAAACAGAAAAAAAAAAACAAACAAAATTTCAAAAAGTAGCTTGAGAAGACAAAGTCAAATATTATAAAGAAATTTGCAAAGCCCTGGTGTTAAAAAATGTTCAGCATTACTTAAGCTGAGGGAACTGAAGAAAAATTAAATCCTCAATTTTCAGTATTGAAGAATTCTATAGGCAAATATTGAATGATGCAGAAAGCATCAAAAGAAGATATAAGATACATGTAGACTAACTGTATAAGAAAGAGATTGCCAGTGTTCAACCATTTGAAGAGGTGTTGTTGTTGTTGTTGTTAGGTGCCATCGAGACAGTACTGATCCATAGCAACCTTATGTACAACAGAATGAAGCACTGCCTGATCCTGGGCCAACCTCACTACTGTTGCCATGCTTGAATCTATCGATGATGCCTCTTGGCCAATTCATTTGTTGGCGGATCTTCCTTTTTTTCTCTGACCCTCAACTTTACCAAACATGATATCCTTCTCCAGTGATTCGTCCCTCCTGACAATATGTCTGAAGTATGAGAGACAAAGTTTGGCCATCTTGGCCTCCAAGGAACGCTCTGGCTGCACTTCTTCCAAAACAGATCTACTGGTTCTTTTGGCAGCCCATGACACTTTCTAATCTCCTCCAACACCATAACTCAAAAGCATCAATTCTTCTATGGTCTTCTTTATTCATTGTCCTGATTTCACATGCATATGAGGTTATTGAACATATCATGGCTTGTTTCAGGTGCACCTTAGTCCTCTTCACTTTCAGCAAGCAAGGTTGTATCATCTGCATATCACAGGTTGTTAATGAGTCTTCCTCCAATCCTGATGCAATGTTTTGCTTCATATAACCCTACTTGTCGGATTATTTGCTCAGCATATGGGTTGGATAAGTATGGTGAAAGAATACAACCTTGTCATACACCTTTCTTAATTTTAAACCATTCAGTGTTCCCATGTTCTGTTTGAACAACTACCTCTTTGTCCACGTACAGATTCCTCATGAGCACAATTAAGTGTTCTTGAATACTCATACTTGGAAATGTTGTACATAGTTTGCCATGATTCACACAATCAAAAGCATTTTTCTAGTCAACAAAGCATAGGTAAACATGTTTCTGGCTTTCTCTGCTTTCATACAAGATCAATCTGACATGAGCAATCATATTTCTCACTTCAAGTTCTCTCATCATATTTATTCAATTAGTACATTGATTAAACAATATGATAATCTGGATTATATGAAGAAAAACATGGCTTCAGGATTGGAAGAAGACTCATTAAAAACCTGTGATAAGCAGATGATACAGCCTTGCTTGCTGAAAGTGAGCAGGATTTAAATTAAGTACTGATGAAGATCAAAGACAACAACCTTTGGTATAGGTTGCATTTCAATGTAAGTGAACAAAAACCTTCACCATTGGACTAATAAGTAACATCCATATAAATGAAGAAAACTCTTTGAAGTTGTCAAAAACATCATTTTGCTCAAAACAACTATCAACATTCATGGTAGCAGCAGTGAAAATATCAAATGACATATTGCATTAGGCAAATCTGCTGCACAAGAGCTCTTTAAAGTGTTGAACAGTAAAGATGTCAGTTTGAGTACCAAGGTGCACCTGACGCAAGCAATGTTTTTTTCAATAACCTCATATGCATGCAGAAGTTTGATGTGAATCAGGAAGACCATAAATGAATTGATGCATTTGAGCTATGGTACTCAAGGAGAATATTAAAAGTACCTTTGGCTGCCCAAAGCACAAACCTATCTGATTTGGAAGAAGTGCAACCAGAATTATCCCTAGAGGCTAGGATGGCCAGATTTTGTCTATCATACTTCCTTATCATGCGAGATTAGTCTCTGGGGAAGGATATAATGTGGAAGATCAGAAAAAAAGAGAAAGAGCCCCAGTGAGATGGATTGGCACCTGGTAGTAGTGATGGGATAGGTTCAAATGTAGCAATGATAGTGAGGTTGGCGTAGGACCCAGCAGTATTTTGTTTGTTGTGCATAGGGTCTCTATCAATAGGCATCAAGTCAGTAGAACCTAACAACAACAACAATGCCATGCATTGGCACAATGTCAACAACCATGGACTCAAGCGTAGCTGCAATTGTGAGGAAATTTCAGAACCGAGCAGAGTTTCATTCGGTTACACATGGGTCACTGTGTATACAAACCAAGTCAACAATATCTAACAACAACAGTAACAATATATATGCTCTGATAATTAAGTAAGGATTGCCATAGTTTTCCCTGATGCAGTTGAGGTATGGTGTTGGAGGAGAATATTGAAAGTGCCATTGGGTGCCAAAAGAACAAACAGATCTGTGTTGGGAGAAGTGAAGCCAGAGTGCTCCTTTGAGGCCAGGATGGTGAGACTTTGTCTCTCACACTTCAGATATACTGTCAGGAGGAACCAGTGTCTGGAGAAGGATATCATGTTTGGTAAGGTGGAAGGGCAGAGAAAAGAGGAAAACTCCCAATGAGATGGGTTAGCAAAATGGCAGCATCAAAGAGCTAAAGCATCGCAACAATTGTGAGGTTAGCCCAGAACCAGGCAGTGTTTCAGTCTGTTGTGCAAAAGGTCGCTGTGAGCACCGACTCATTGGCACCTAACAACAACAATAAGATCTTTTACTCCCAAACTTATTTTTTTTATAGCTCTTCTGCCAAGACCATGTCTCCTAACTTAAAAATTAATATACTGTGAATATCTTATAAAAAAATAAAACTTGTTATTCCAGCTGAAGTAGCTCCATTAAACTCATGTCCATGAAAAACGCTGATAATTACATTTCATTATATATGTTCTAAAGAAAAAAAAAAAAACCTGTATTTTGCAATGTAATTTCACATCATGCTATTCTAACGATCTTCATTTAAACAAGATTATAAAAATATTTTGCATACAGAAATACATTTGAATCCTTTTTTAAATTAACCACAAAATATATGGGCTCTATGCATGTTAAATTATTTTAATACTTTCACTATAACTGGAATTCTTAAATATGCATTTGCATAATGTCGATAATCTTTTTTATTTCTCTTTGTGTTTCAGGCTGCTGTTGCAATATCCACTGGTAATGGGAATAGCATGTGTTTATTATCCTTGATTATCTCTAGAAATATGTGTATGTACTTTAATTACAATATAAACTCTCAAAATGAATTCACCGCTACTTTTGGTGTATATTATTAAATTTCCTTCCTTGCATACAGAGTTTCCCAAATATCTTTTGCAAAATTTTACTTGAGAAGAAAATAGTAGAAAATTGATACAGTATATTATGTTCTGTGATAGCTGGCACATGGAATACAGATTTCCATTTGTCCCCAAATGCTATGGAATCATAATCATCACAAAGAATTTTCAAGTGTCAATTGTGTTGAGAAACATGTGTGAAACATTGAATTCACCAAGAAAGAACAGCATTCACTATTTTTTGCCTTTATTTCAGGGTAAACATGAAGCTATCAGAAATGAAAATACTTCAAAATAATTTTAACAATGTTACTAGTTCACCATTGCTTTTACAGGAAAAAAAACACTCAGAAAT
>NW_006408884.1:250425-251160 GCF_000296735.1 Chrysochloris asiatica | reverse complement strand
CCTCTGGAAGTTCTCTGTAAATGTATGATTGTAGCCATTTCTGTATTACCTTTAGCAAAACTTTACTCGTTTGAGATATCAACGAGATTGTCCGATGATTTCCGCATTCCATTGGGTCACTTCTCTGGAATGGGCACAGATATGGATCTCTTCCAACCAGTCGGCCAGATAATTGTCTTCCAAATTTCTTGGCCTTCTTTGTAAGTGTATTTATATTACCCTACTAGAAACACAAATTGTCAAAGTGGCATTATCAATGGGCTCAAATGTGGCAACAATAGTGAGGTTGGTCCAGGATCATACAGTGTTTCGTTCTGCTGTGCATAAGGTCTCTGTGAATTGGTACCAACTCAATGGCACCTAACAACACCAACATTAAAGGCAGCATTGAACTTCAAAATATATCTTGAAAAGTTCTTTTTGATGATGCATGAAGCACTATTCCTCTTCACTTTTTCATTTCCAACATAGAAAACCATGTGATTGTCAGATTCAAAATGATCAATATCAGTTCCTTTCTGCTCACTAATACCTAGGATATCAATTTTTATGAGTATCACTTAATTTTTTACAACTTTCCGTTGTCCTAGTTCATACTATGTGCATCCCATGTTGTGAGTGTTAATGAATATTTACAGCTGTTTCTCCACATTTTGAGTTGTGCCTCATCAACAAATGAAGACCCCAAAACCTTTATTGCATTCATGTCATAAAGGCTAAATCTATTTTGAGGAT
>NW_006408884.1:236186-249626 GCF_000296735.1 Chrysochloris asiatica | reverse complement strand
GGGAGCAGAAAGCCTCATCTTTCTCCTTAGGAACCACTGGTAGTTTCAGATTGCTGACCCTGAAATTAGCAGCTCAACTCATAACCACTATGCTACTGGAGTAATATGTTACCAGACTAATATGCTAAATTTGGAGACCTGGAATGGTGTTGTAGGTTAATGTGCTGGACTGCAAAATTGGTTTGAACCACAAGGTCGGCAGTTCAAGCTCACCAGCCGCTCCTTAGAAACCCTATAGGGAGTCTTTGAGTCATAACTGACTCGATGGCCCTTAACAACAACGACTTTAGTGTATTAATTGTGGAGATGTCCAGTATTTGTACATTTGCAAAAATATAATTCATCAAAAACAAATTAATGGACTTCTGTTCTAGGTTTACACTATTGTCAATCATTCTGTCTAGTTTCTGGCATATCTAAAACGTCTTAGATTTTCCTTCCTTTTACTGTATTTGAGATATAGTAAAAGCTATACATGAGTTCAGGGAATTCTAATACTCATAAATGAACTTATACTATAAAGATAGTTTTTCCAAGTAAGGAACCAGAGTGCACATGCAATCTATATATTTAGCATATGCAGTAAGTCTAGTAGTTAAACATTAATCCTTTTTTCATTCTCCTTCACCACCTTACTCTCTTCAGAAATCTCTCTAAAACCCTATATATTCTTGCATATATTATATATAATATTTTCATGAGAATTTTGAAATATTTTTCAGAAATCAATGTGTCTGGATGTTAGTTGTTATAGGAAGGGAGTGACATTCTGCCAGATACCTCTTACCAATGAGACAATTCTTGAAGGCACTGGCAGATGATGGCTCTCCTATGACAATGCTTCCAACAGCTGGGAAACAAAGACTCTTTTTTGATGGGAACTCTGGGTTCATTAGGGAGCGTTAGCCTGTTTCCTTTGGTAAAATATACATTTATACACATATTTATTTTTATTACATTTATGTACTTATTAATTTTGCTTCTATCTAAATCTGCTAATATAAGATATCAAAAGAGTCAGATAGAAAGAAAAAAAAATCTACTGATGTAGTTTCATAAAATTCTCTTTACATAAATTGAACTAAATATGACTTTGTTATGAACTACTAGTTTGTGAACTTCATCTATTATGTAAATACATTTCACAGAAACTTTATTGTAAAGTTTGACACAATTATAACCAAATGAATTTGTTTCATTATATATCTCGATTTTCAGATTGATGTAAAAGTTTAAATATAATAAAGTCTTCTGACATTTTGTGAAGGGAGTCGGGATAAAATTTTAAAGTTGCCAAGGAACAACACAGAATTCTGAATGATTTATTGGCTGTCTGCCCTTCTCAGATGATGGCTGCCAGTCAAGTTTACATGTGACATCTTTCAGATACTGTGGGAGTTTTCAAGCAAATATACTTCACTGTAATAAAACAACTGTAGGAGCCTTAAAAGAAAAGTGTAATGTTTGTCTTAGAGGGCCCAAATACTTATTTCAAGAATTAAACTATTAGCATTATAAAAATAGTCTCAAACATAGTGTTTTAATAATGTTATTTGCGTAGATTTTATTCACAAGAGAGGCTGTTTGAATACTACAAACAGTAACTTGTTTAGTCATGCTAGAGTTCAATTTTTTTTTCCATTTTATAATTTTTATATCTGGAAGAACTTGTTGTTGTTGTTAAGTTCTGTTGAGTCGACTCTGACCCATAGCAATCCTGTATAGGGTTTCTGAGGAGCAGCTGGTGAGTTTGAACCACCGACCTTGCAGTTCAAATGGCTTTTCAGTCTGGCACATTAATCCACAATGGCACTGCAGAATTTAGCAATTATAAATAGAGAGGTACTTTGACAAAGGCATCCTAATTTGACTCATATGCTGCTCAGAAATGGAGGATTTCTCAAGCATTGAGCAAAAGCTTCTTGTTAGGTTCCACTGAGTCAGTTAAAACTCATAATTTCCCCATATATAATAGGATCCGCAGGAAGCCTCACAATTGTTGTTATGTTTGACACAATTTTTTCTGCCTCAGAGTCAATTAATCTCATGAAGCGTCTTCCTATTTTCACTGACACTCTAGTTTGCTAAGCATAATGCTCTTCTCCAGGTTTCTACTGATGTTGTTGCTATTGTTAGGATCCATCGTGTCAGTTCTGACTCATGATGACCCTATCTACAACAGAACAAAACACTGGTCTTTCCTCAACCTCATAATCTTTACTCTGCTTGCAAGACAATTGTTGCAGTCACGGTGTAAATCCATCTCATTGAGGATCTTCCTCCTTTCAATGACCCTCAATCATAAGAGCATGGTGGTTTATAGAATAAGCATTGTACTATGAAGGTCAGTGGTTTGAGCCACACTTTAGGAGAAAGATGAGACTTTCTGCTCCCACAAAGATATGCAGCCTCAGAAACATTATACAGTGTCACTATGAATCAAAACAGCAAATATTTTACCAATTCCAGTGTTCTTATCCAGGTGCTGATCCCTTCTGACAAAATGTCCAAAGTACATGAAACAAACATTCACCATCCTCATATCTAAGGAGTATAATTGTACACATTTTCCAAGATAGAGTGATTTATTTTTCTGGATGTCCCTGGTATATCCAACATTTTTTGCAATCTTATAATTCAAATTCATTGATTCTTCTTTGGTCTTTCTTGTTCATTAATTAGCTATCCCAGACACATATAGTGTGTGAAAAGAACATGGCTTACGTTAGGCACACCATGAGCTTTAAAGTGATATATTTGTTTTTAATCCTCTAAAGTGGTCCTTTGCAGATTTGCCTAGTGCAATAAATCATCTTATTTCTTGACTACTGCTTCGCTGAGCATTGTTTATAAATTCAAGGAAAATGAAATCTTAACTTTATTATTCCCTTCATTTATAATAATGCTACGTATTATTATATTGTGAGGTTTGTTTGTTTGTTTTTCTGAAAGTAGAGTTTAATTTACACTGAAGGCTATAGAATTTAATCTTTATCAGTACCTGCTTCAAATCTTCTTCCCTTTTAGCAAGCAAACAAGATCAATTGATATTAGAAATATCAGGTAATATACCTATTCCATATATATCTTCATGGTTATGTTCCAAAGTTTAGGTCACTAATTGTTGCTTGGTGTCATAGAGTGGATTTTGATTCCAAGACATCCTATGCACAAAAGAACAAAATATTACTCATTCCTGTGCCATCCTCACAATTCTTGTTTCACTTGAGCCCATTCCTAATGCCATTGTGCCAATCCATTTTGTTGGGGGTCTTCTTCTTTTTCTCTGACATTCTACTTTACCAAGCAAGATGTCCTTTATCAGGGAACAGTCCCTACTTATAACATGCCATATTATGAAGGGATGAAATCTCATAATCCTGGCTTCTAAGGAGCATTCTAGCTGTACTTTTTCTAAAACAGATTTGTTTGTTCTTCTGGCAGTTGATGGTACTTTTAATATTTTCCTCCAACACCATAACTCTAAAGCATCAATTATTCTATAGTCTTCCTTAGTTATTGTCCAAATTTCACATGCATATGTGCTATTGAAAACACTATGGTTTGGGTGAAGCACACTTTGGTCTTCAAACTGACATTTTTACTATTGCACATTTTTAAAGACATTTTGTGCAACAGATTTGCCTAATGCGATGCTGTTTTTCTTATTTCTTGACTGCTGATTACATGAGTGTTGGTTGTTGATACAAGCAAAATGAAATCTTTGACAAAATCAATCTTTTCTCCATATATTGATGTTATTTATTGGTCCAATGGTGAGGATTTTTGTTTTCTTTACATTAAGTCGAAACCCATACCAAAGACTGTCATATTTTATCTTCATTATCAGTAGGTACTTTAATATCTCTTCATTTACAGACAGCAAAGTTATTTCATCTGCATATCTCAGATTGTCAATGAGTCTTCCTTCAATCCTGATGCCATGTTCTTCTTCAAATAGTGAAGCTCTTCAGACTATTTTCCCATTCATGTTCTTACCACTGGCCATGGATTTTACATATGCCCTGATCATCAATTACTAATTCTTGGTCAGACAAAACAAATTTTTCTTTTAAATTGAGGGCATTCTAGTTTATACTTCCAGCAACAGTTTTATTTGGATATAATATGTTATTTCATTACAGTGCTCACAAATACCATAGTACACACATAAACTCTTATGATCTTTCTATATTAATAGCTTTATATTAAACAAAGAACATGAGAGTTTATGTCATTAATATTTTTCCTATTCTACATTAAAACTAGTGAAATTTGAGGTGTCTCACCCTGAAAAATGTATAACTACTTTACACATTAGTCTAAGTATGTGATGGTATTTTCCAAAAATTCAAGTTAATATTTCAGTAAATTGGCATCTCTTCCTACAAAACCAGGAAATGTAATTCTTTTGAGAAATGCTCTGTGCTGGGAAATTACATATTATGTTGGGGAAAGAACAATTACAAATAGTAATCACAAAGAAGAATAAAGCAACACAGGCATCCTTTTCACCCACAGTTAGAGCCCTTGCTATTCTGGATATACACAGAACAAATGAAAAAGAGATGATTATATGACACTTCATTGGGAAAATCATGTGAACAACAACCCAGTCAACATAATTAAAACATTCAAAACTGACAAGGAAGAAGCCAAGTGATTTTCGTATTAGCTTAGATGGCAAGAAAATGTAAAGTGATCCTAACATTCCTCTCTCAATGATGATTTTATTTTTTCAGTTCTCAACAGTACTTACTCAGTTTTCAACTCCTTCATGGAGCTCAGGTGTTTTCCAAGATCATGAATGTCACTGAAATCTTATCCGTGATTGTATAAAATAATATGGCAAGAGTGTATGACAGCATTTGTATTAATTTCTCTTATTAGACACAGTTTGTGACAAAATCACTTAAGTTGCATTTTGTCCAATATTTATTCCAAATGAACATTTATTATATTAGTATTTTTAGAAGACAATTAGGATTTTTATGAAATAGGCACATCTTTTCTAAAGGTCAGACAACTTATTGAATATATGAGAAGGCTTCAAAAAGTTCATAAAAATACCATTAACTTTTAATTCCACTTTGCACAATTTTAAAAATTATTCATATAATTCCTTGAATATAATAGTAAATGCCAACAACATTGGTTATTTCCACTTCCTTTGAATGAGTTAGTCTTCTTAAAGCAAACTCTCATGTTTGTCTTTATATAACATTAATAGTTTTGTTAATTACAACAAAAAACCTGACTAATAAAGATTCCTTTCTATATAAAAATAAGTTGAATTTTTATACACGACTTTACCTAGAATCTTCTAATTTCCTTTCATATGTTATTGTTGTTGTTACGTGCCATCGAGTTGGCACCGACTCTTAGTGACCCTATTCATAACAAAATGAAACAATGCCCAGTCCCATGCCAATCTCATAATCCTTGCTAAGCCTGAGCATATTGATATCACCACTGTGTTCATCGATCTTTTGGGGTCTTCCTCTTTATTTCCAATCCTCCACTTACCAAACATATTATCATCCTCCAGGGACTGGTCCCTGCTAACAGTATGCCCAACGTATGAGAGACAAAGTTTGGCCATCCTGCCTTCCAACGATCATTACATATTCACTGTCCAACTTTTACATACATAAGAGGTTATTGAAAATACCATGGCTAAGATCAGCACATCTTAGTCCTCAAACTGATTTCTTTGCTCGTCAACACTTTAAAGAGATCTTGTACAGCAGATTGCCTAATGCCTTATGCTGTTTTAGTTATTGACTACTGCTTCCATGAGTGTTGATGTTGATCCAAGAAAATTCGAGTCTTTGACAATTTCAATCTTTACTTATGTAGATGGTATTTATTGGTCCAGTGTTGAGAATTTTGTTTTTTTTACATTGAGATGTAACTGATTCAGAAGGCTATGGTTTTTGATCTTCATCAGTAAGCCTTTAAGTCCTCTTCACTTTCAGAAAGCAAGGTTGTATCATCTGCATATCACAGGTTGGTAATAAGTATTCCTCCAATCCTGATGCCACATTTTTCTTCATAGAACACAGGTTCATGAATGATTTGCTCGGCATACATGTTGAATAAGTATGGTGAAAGAACACAACCATGGCAGATATCTTTGCTAATTTTAAACCATTCAGTGTTCCCTTGTTCTGTTCAAACAACTGCCTCTTGGTATATGTACAAGTTCCTCATGAGTACAATAAAGTGTTCCAGAATTCCATCCTTCGAATGTTGTCCATAGGTTGTCATGATACACACAATCAAATTCCTGTATATAGTCAATAATAAACATATTTCTGGTATTCTCTGGTTCTGCCAAGATCCATCTGACGTCAGCAATGATATCCCTCATTCCACATACTCTTCTGAATTCATCTTGAATCTCTGCAAGTTCTCTGTTATTGTATGGTTGCAATCATTTTTGTATTATCGCTAGCAAGATTTTACTTGCATGTGATATTAATGATTTGCCTGATGATTTCTTCATTCTGTCGGATCACCTCTCTTTGGAATGGGCACAAATATGGATCACTTCCAGTCCATTGGTCAGATACTTGGGTTCCAAATTTCTTTGGATAGATGACTGAGTGACTCCATGCCACATTAGGTTGTAGCAATATTTCAGTTAGTATTCCATCAATTCCTGGTGCCTTGTTCTTTGCCAATATTTAAATACTCCTTGGATTTCTTCCTTCAGTATCACTGAGTCTTTAATCATATGCCACCTCTTGAAATCATTCATATAACCAGCCAGTATTAAAGTGTAATGATTTATAGGGACTTTTCATATTTGTTTTATTTCCTGCTACATTGTAACCCTGTGAAATAATAAAATTCCACTCTGAATGATTAATTTATATTTTCCAAAGACTAGTTTTCTTAACTATTACTTCTATAACAAATTGCCACTAATTTAAGGGCTCAAAACAACATTGATCTGCACATTGGAAATCTGACAGAGGTGTCAAGAGGACAAATGCAATGTTTGAAAAAGGTCTTGTTCATTTCTGACTGTTCTAAAGAAGAATCCATTCCCTAGCATTTCCAGCTGCCCACATTCCATGGTTTGTGTTCCCATTCCTTTATCTTCATTGCTAAGATTATTGAATTTTTCTTGTCATTTTTCTGTATTCGCATCTGACTCTTGTCTCGAAAGGGCCCTTAATCTTTTTGTTTGTTTGTTTACATTTTATTATTAATTGAGTGAAGATTTGCAGACAAGATCATCAGTTTTACACTCGACAAATCATACACTTTGTCTCTTCTCAGTTATTGTAATCCCCTCCATGAAACAACAGTTACCTAGTTCCTCCTATTGGTTCCTATTTCCAGTCCATCCACCATCCCCTACATTCTTACATTTGTCCTCAGGTAATTTTAATTTTAAATGATTGACCATTGTGTGGTAAATATATCTCAGTACCGTTGTTGTCTCCCCTATATACTTATGTACTATTGTTGTTGTTAAGTACCATCAAATCAGTTCCAACTTGGACTTCAAGGAGCTGCTGGTGTGTTTGTACTGCCAACCTTTTGGTTCATAGTCCAGTTCTGTTCCTACAGCACTAAACCAGGAGTTCAGGGAGATCAATAGATGCTCCTTACATAGCCACTCATCAGTTTTTAAAATCCCAGAGAGTACTAACCAAAGTAGGTTACAAAACATTGTGTTTATGGACTGCATTATGCCAATTGTCCATTGTCACCCCCTGAGACAATGGTCCTGCATCCCCAGACCCAGCAACTCATTGCTTTAAGATGTTTGATAATATCTAAGTAGTTTTCATCATTTTGCCTACTGTACGCTCCACCATATTCATAGTTGTGTTTGCAGCAAAGCTAAATTGTTGTGCTGTTGAGTCAGTTATGACATATAATAGCCTTGCATTGGTAGTCAAGGAGAGGCTGGTGTGTTTGAACCACTAACCTTGTGAATAAACAGCCCAGTCCTTATCATACAGTGCCAGACAAGGACTTCTGTGTACACATATCCTCTCTCTCAAGTCCTTATATATATATATTTATGGTTGTACTTCTATGCGCCTACTTTTCCTCCCACAACCACTCAACGTGTTTACCTGTGCATGTATCTACCCTCAGAACACTATGGTTCCAGACTTGTGTATATAAAAATATTTACATCTATCCCCTTCAGACATTGCATATCTCTCTGTGTCTTCACCTATCTTCATTGATCTTCTTCCAAATATTTTCCTGTATATTGCCACATGTCACTCAAGTTAACATGTATCTTCCAAGTCAACCCTGGTAACCATCAAAGAATATTTCTTTTAGCATGAAAACCTTTTCTTAATTTTTTTTAAAATAGTGGTCTTCTATAATATTTGTCCTTTTATGATTCATTCCACACAGTATAATATCCTCCAGATTTATCCATGTCATGATGTGTTTCTAAAATTCATCATTATTTTTCACTCTGCATGGCATTCCATTGTGTGTATGCATCCATGTTTGTTTCTCCATTCTTCCACTTATGGACATTTAAGCTGCCTCTTGGTAAGGTGGGAGGTCAAAGAAAAAGAGGGATATCCCCAGCGAGATGGATTGGCAAAGTGGGCTCAAGCGTGGCAATGACTGTGAGGCTGGCCCAGAATTGGGCAGTGTTTCGTTCTGTTGTGCATAGGGTCTCTATGAGTTGGTACCAACGCAATGGCAACTGGCAACAACAACTGTATTTTTCAATATTGTGAATAGTCTGTGATGAAGATAGTTGTGTGTATATCTTCTTTTGTCATGGCTCTTATTTCTTATGGGTATGTGAAAAAGTAGAGGGATTGTTGGGTCATGTGGTATTTCTATTTATTACTTTCTGTGGAAGCTCTATACAGTTTTCTACAGTATTTGAACCATTTTATAGTATCACTAGCAATGTAGGAGAATTCCAGTTTCTTCACATCCTTAACAGCATTTGGTATTTTCTGTATTTTTGAACTTTTCTCTTAATGCTGGTGTGAAATGATAGTTGATTGCTATTTTTATTTGCATCGCCTGAGGACTGTAAGATAATGCACTAGATAGCCAGGTCAGTGTGTCTTCCAGTAGGTTCTGGCTCACAGTGATTCTGTATAGGTTCTCCAAGGCTATACATCTTCACAGGAGCAGAGAGCCTCATATTTTATCTTCTGGAGCAGCCAGTGGACGTGAACGACTAATCTTGTAATTATCCCAATACGTAACTCACTACGCCACCAGGACTCCTTACAAGCCTAGTAACAATTGAAAATACATAGCATGAGCCTGGACTACTTTCGTCTTCAAAGTGACAACTTGATTTCTTAATATTTTAAAGTGATCTTTTTAAGAAATGCACAATTCCGCATTCCAATTACTATTGAGTATTTTTAGTTTAGTTTTGTTTTTCTTTTCATTTTGAGTTGTATTACATCAGGAAATAAAGGTCCCAGAAACATTATTCCAGCAAAGTCATTAAGACGGACTCTTCTGTGATGCTATACGATAAGCACAAAAAGCAAGTCGGTTTAAATGTCAAGGTGCATGATTCAAACATACCAACTGCTCCTCAGAAAACCTAAAAAGGGACACTGTAAGTCGAAAATGATTCGACAGGACTTCGCAACAAGAACTACTTTGATGAGGCAGCACTTCCTTAGTGGTATTTTGAGTACCTTCCAACCTCAGGGGCACATCATATGATAGTATCAGACAATGTTTAGTTGTTATTCTTAAATTTACAGTGGCTAAAGGAGCTCTGGTAGCGTAGTGGTTACGAATCGGGCTGCAAACCTTAAGGCCAGCAGTTCGAAACTACCAGCCATTCCAAGGGAGAAAGATGAGGCTTTCTGCTCCCGTAAAGATTTACAGCCTCAGAAACCCTGTACAGGGTCGCTATGGGTCGGAACCGACTCGAAGGCACTTAACAACAACAACAACAAGGAGCTCTGTAATTAAGAAAGGTGTGCGCTAAGGTTGTATTCTTTCACTATACTTATTCAACCTGTATGCTGAGCAAATAATCTGAGATACTGGGTTCTATAAAGAAAACCGTGGCATCAGTATTGGACGAAGACTCATTAGCAGCCTGCCATGTGCAGATGATACAATCTTGCTTGCTGAAAGTGAAGAAGTCTTAAAATATTTACTGATGAAGATCAAAGAGCACAGCCTTCGGTATGGTTTTGAGTTATGGTGTTGGAGGAGAATATTGAAAGTGTCAAAAGAACCTACAGATCTGTGTTGGAAAAAGTGCATTCAGAGTACTCCTTGGAGGCCGGGATGACCAAACATCGTCTCTCATACTTTCGACATATTTTCAGGAGGGACCAGTTGCTGGAGAAGGATATCATGTTTGTTAGGGTGGAGGGTCAGAGAAAAAGAGGAAAACCGGCAGAGATATGAATTGGCAAGTGGCAGCATCTATGGGCTCAAGCATGGCAACGATGGGCTCAAGCGTGGCCCAGGATATGGCAGTGTTTAGTTCTGCTGTACATAAGGTTGCTATGAGTCGGGACCGACTCGATGGCACCTAACAACAACAAGGAGCTCTGTTAACATAGTGGTTACGAATTGAGCTGCTAATCTCAAGGTCCGCAGTTCGAAACTACCAGCCATTCCACGGGAGAAAGATGAGGCTTTCTGCTCCCGTAAAGATTTACAGCATCGGAAATCCTTTGCAGGGTCACTATGAGTCGGAACCGACTCCATGATACTTACCACCACCAACAACAATTTTTTCAGAAGTAGACAGCTGTGTCCTTTTTCCTAAATTATATTAATCTGGAGGAGTCCTGGCATGATACTATTGGATAAGTATTGGACGACTAACCACAAATTCGATAGTTCAAATCCTACAGCAGTTCCTCATAAATCCTACACAAGTTCACTTTGAGTTAGAACTGACTCGATGGCACTTAACAACAAGAATGTCATAATCTGGAAGCTCCTTGAAAACCGAGTAGTATTTAAAATACTGGTGGCATAACTTGCAGCATCACAGCAACATGCAAGCCATATATGACAAATAGACAGGGAAGTGGTTAATTTAAATTTCAGAAACTGAAAAATCGATGTCTTCATTAGCTGATACCTCATTCTATTTGTGGAAGGGAGGGCCTGAGATTTCAAGAAAAGCATTCAATCTCACAGTTTTCTTTGTATGCAGATACATACTGTATGTATTTGTAATGCAGCTACTTCATTATTAGGTATAATGTTACAAAGGAAGAAATAAATATTGCTTAAAGAGCTGATCATGTGAGGCATGGGGTGGGACCTAGGGAAAGACTGAGAGTTATTAGAGCCACTAAACTTCTAAGTGGTTTGCTAGTCCAAAGCTAAATAATATGTAAAAGTAAGAAAGAAAAAGATTATTTCAGCATTTTTACTAACTGAAAGTTTCCAAAGCCATCATTTAATATTCATGGAAATTACTCTTACTTTAGGAGCAAAATGATAAATTCTATTACTGATCATCACTATGAGAATCTTCATTGATCATGTATTTCCACAAAGCTATCAGTATATGGGGAGTCCTGGTCTGGAGCTGTAGAATCAGCACTGGATTGATGAAAACAAAGTTAGCAGTTCAAACCCACTGGCCAGTCCTCAGAAACCCTATGCAGGGCCACTGTTAGTCAGAACTGATTCAACATTACTAAGCTACAACATCATTGGTTTTATCCCATTTCTATTAAGGAGTTTTAAAAATATTTGTTTAGAAGTGTGAGATCTAGAAATATAGCTATTTCTGTTATACTTTTGAATGATGAATCCCCTCTCTCTTTTTTTGTTAAAATCATTTATAAAAAGTAAAGAGAAACCTGGGACACAGCTATATCAGGATCTACTCTGAATGCTGTGCTAACTATTCTATAAAAGTTGTTGCTAATGGGCATTTCATTTCTTTCTGGACAGGTTTGAACTAAAGATCAAGCCATTATTTCATATGAAAGGCAGTGAGGTGTGTACAATCCTCACAGTTTTCTAATTCTAATTATCAAGCTAGTCAAATTTTCTTGTCACCTCATAATTTTCTCTAACTTTACAATTTTTATTCAATAGATATTTCTAATATCATATACATGAATTGCCAGAAATATGAGGGTCATATCTTCTGTTACTAGAAAAATACTAGCAATTTCTTTACATTTCTGCATGCTTTGTCTAGGTTTAAGGGTATTATGATAATGATTCTCAGCCCCAATTTTTATCAAGGCTAAAATGTAGCAACAATAAACTTTAAACATTATATAGAAAGATTTGTTTTAAGAAGAGTTTGAATTTGTGGGTATTTATGTCTGAAAAGGAGATAGAAGTAAGTCAGGAAAAATGTTAGAAGCAGGATATGGATGGGAGACAAGAAATGGTAGGAAAAAGACCATCTATGTTCCGTCAAGTTTGGAAAGAAGAGGAAATAAAAGCAGGCTATTTAAAAAATGTTTTCCTTTTTCTTTCTTTGCTTTAACTTTTAAAAGAACTATTTCAGATTCTTAATGTGTTTTGGAAGCCTCCACGTAGTAATAAAATAATTTAAGCATTGGATGTTTTGTTCCTTTCTGCTAACGTATCATTCTAAGTAAGTTCTAAATAATTATTATTGTGTTTAATTTATCTCAAACAAAATACTGTCACTTCAAGTGATAATTGGTGAAATTATATTTTGAATTACAGGCACAGAAAACATTATTATAATGTCAAAATATATAAGGGACAAGTATCTGCACTCTAATAGTTATTCAATATAAGAACTGATAATTCTGGCAATGGTCAATTGCAGAAGTTGCTTTTGAAATTTTTCTTGGGTCCCAACCTAGTAGTTGGCTTTATTCACTTCTTTTCATTTACCATCAAATTGGTTCTAATCCATGACAATCCACAGGACAAAATGCTTCTGGTCATGTGCCACATTCAAAACCCATTATTGAAGCCCCTGTTGAAGCCCATTATTGAGGCCACTGTGCTTGACTGCCTTTCAACCTAGGGAGCTCATCACCCAAAACTATCTAGAACAATTGTTGTTGTTGTTAGGTGCCATCTAGAACAGTAGTCCACTATAATCCAATGTTCATTGGATAATTTTTTCTCAAACTTGCTCTCTGAAATAGAGATGCTAAAGCAAAAGGAAGAAGGGAGGAGGTACAAGAGTTGTAAAGAAAATTTAAAAAGTCATCTGGAGAAAACAAAGTCACATATTATATTGAAATGTAAAAAGACCTGGAGTTACAAAACTAAAAGGGAAGAACATCCTCAGCATTCCTCAAGCCAAGGGAACTGAAGAAACAATACAAGCCTTAACTTGTAAGATTTAAGGATTCTATGGGCAAAAGGGTCCCTGATATTTCAGACATATTGTCAGGAGGGACCAGTCGCTGGAGAAGGATATCATGTTTGGTAAGGTGGAGGTTCAGAGGAAAAGAGGAAGACCCCCAGAGAGATGGATTG
>NW_006408884.1:226214-235631 GCF_000296735.1 Chrysochloris asiatica | reverse complement strand
TCCTTAATATTCCACACAAGTAAGATTTTGCTAAAGATAAAACAAAAATGACTGCAACCATACATTAACAGAGAACTTGTAAGTGTTCAAGGTAGATTCAGAAGAAGACATGGCATGAGGGACATCATTTCTGACATCAGATGGATCTTGGCTGAAAGCAGAGAATACCAGAAAGATATTTACCTGTGCTTTATTGACTATGCAAAGGCTTTTGATTGTGTGGTTAATGACAAGCTATGTACAATATTGGGAAATATGAGTATTCTGGAAAACTTAATTGTGCTCATGAGGACCACATACATAAAACAAAAGGGAACATAGAATAGTTTAAAATTGGAAAAGGTGTGTGCCAGGGTTGTGGACTTTCACCATACTTACTCAATCTATATGTTAAGTGAATATTATCCAAGAAGCTGGTTTAGATGTAGAAAAAAATGATACATCAGGATGGAGAAAGTCTCACTAATAACCTGAGATATGCAGATGATACCACCTCACTTACTGAGAGTGAAGTTGACTTAAAACACTAACTGATGAAGATCATAAGTCACAGCTTTTGGAATGGATTGCATCTCTATGTAAAGAAAACAAAACTTCTTGCCACTGGACCAAAACCAACATCCATATAAATGAAGAAAAGATTGAAGATGTCAAAGACTTCGTTTTGCCAGGATCAACCATCAAGCTTGAATGTATGTTGAGTCTCTTTCAATGCACCATTGAAATCTTTTTGAGTTAATGTCTGCACAATTTTACTTGCATGTAATATTAATGATAATATTGGATTATTTACACATTCCACTGGGTCTTCTAAAAATTGTCTTTCAAATTACTTGGCATGGATGAGTGATTGTTTCTAGCATTGCATCAGTATGTCTAGGGATTTCAATTTGCATTTCAATTCCCGCAGTCTTGTTTCTTGCCAATGTTTAGAGTGCAACTTTGCCTTCTACCTTCAACCTCTCTGTTCTTAATCACATCCTACCTCGTGAAAAGTTTAAATGTTGACCATTTTAGTTTGGTACACTGACTCTGTGTATTGCTTCCATCTTCTTTAAATGCTTTCTAAATCACTAGTTATTTTTACCATAAAGTCATTCAGTATTGCAAAGTTGAGGCTTAAATATTTTCTTCACCTTAAGAAATGCTGAGCATTTTCTTCCTTTTTGGCTTTATAACTACAAGCCTTTCCACATTTCATTATGCTACTTGACTCTGACTTCTTGAGCTGCCCTTTGAAGATTTCAGTTCAGCACTGTTGCTTTCTCATTTCTTCCAGTCAATTTAGTTTGTCTATATGCAAAGGAAGACGAAAGGAACACACAGAGTCACTGTACCAAAAAAAAAAAAAAAGCTGATGGTCAGCCATTTCAAGAGGTAGCCTATGATCAAGAGCCAGTGATGATAGAGAAGGAAAAAAGTCCAAGGAACACTTAAGTCATTGGCAAATAACAAGGCATCAGGAATTGATGGAATACAAATCAAAATAGTTTAACAAACTGATGTGGCATAGAATGAACTTATTCATCTATGCCAAGAAATTTGGAAGACAACTACCTGGCCAAGTGATTGGAAAAGATCCATATTTGTGTCCATTTCAAAAAAGATGTGCCTCAAAGGAATGCAGAAATCACTGGAAAATACATCAATATCACATGCAAGTTAAAATTTTTTGCTAAAGATAATTCATAAAATGACTGCAACTGTACATTGACAGAGAACTTCCAGAGGGTCAAGCTGGATTCAGAAGAGGGTGTGAAACAAGGGGTATCATTGCTGACATCAAATGAATCTTGAATGAAAGCAGAGTATACCAGAAAGATGTTTACCTGTGTTTTATTGACTATTTTCAGTTGTATGGATCCTGACAAGCTATGGACAACATTGCATACCAACAGTATTCTGGAACACTTGATTGTGTTCATCAGGAACATGCACCTGGACCAAGAGGCACTTATTCAAACAGAACAAGGGGACATTGGGTGGTTTAAAATTCAGAAAGGTATTTGCCAGGGCTGCATTCTTTCATCATACTGATTTAGTCTGTATGCTGAGCACGTAATTTAAGAAATTGGATTATATGAAGAAGAACAGGGCATCAGAATTGAGAAGACTCATTGACAACCTACAATATGCAGATTATACAACCTTGCTTGATAAAGCCAAGAAAATTTAAAATATTTATTAATGAAGATCAAAGACCACAGTCTTCAGTGTATTTTGCCTCTCAATGTAAAGAAAATAAAAATCCTCACCCCTTGACCAGTAAACAACATGAAGATAAGTGGAGAAAAGATTGAAGTTGTCAAAGACTTCATTTTGCATTGATCAGCCATCAGCACTCATACAAGCATCAGTGAAGAAATCAAATGACATATTGCATTGGCAAATCTGTTGCACAAGACCTCTTTAAATTGTTGAAGAGCACAGATGTTAGTTTGAGAAATAAGGTGCACCTGATCCAAGTCATGGTATTTTCAATAATCTCCTATACATATGAAAGTTGGACAGTGAATATGGAAGACCGCAGAAGAAGTAATGCACTTGAGTTACGGTTTTAGAAAAGAATATTAAAGATACCATGTACTGCCAAAAGAACAAATCTATGTTGGAAGAAATAAAGTCAGAGTGCTCCTTGGAAACCAGACCAGACTGTTTTTCTCATTCTTTGGTTATATGATCAGAAGGAACCAGTCCCTGGAAAAGGATATTATGGTTGGTAAAGTAGAGGGTCAGAGAAAAAGAGGAAAACCCCTGATGAGATTGATTGCCACCGCGGCTGCAGCAATGACTCCGATATAGCAATGATTGTGAGATTGGCTCAGAACTGGGCAGCATTTCCTTCTGCTGTGCGTAATGTCACTACGAGTCAGTAGTGACTCAATGGAACTTAGCAGCCAGCAACAACAAACAGACAACATTGTCTTTTGAAATAGATTTTAGTATTTTTTCTTGGCAATGAATACAATGCCATTCCTCTTCAATTTTAAACGGTATGATTTTTATATTCAAAATGGCTATTACCAATACATTTCAACTCACCTAGGATTTAAACCATTATGCGTTATTCATTTTTGGCAACTTCCTATTGTCCTACATTCATACTTTGTACATTCCATGTTCTTATGAACGGTTGTTTTCAGCGGTTTCTCCTCATTTAGAGCAGTAATTCCTCAGAAAATGAATGTCCTGAAAGCTTTATGACATTACTGTCTTTACAGTTAACTCTACTTTGAAGAGGCACCAATTGTCCAGAAGTAATTTGAGTGCTTTCCAACACAAGGGCTCATATTCCAACACTATGCCTGACAATTTGTTGTTGTTGTTAAGTGCCGTCGAGTCGGTTCCGACCCATAGCGACCCTGTACAGGGTTTCTGAGGGTGTAAATCCTTACGGGACTAGAAAGCCTTATCTTTCTCCCGTGGAACGGCTGGTAGTTTTGAACTGCTGACCTTAAGGTTCGCAGCCCAATTCGTAACCACTACGCTACCAGAGCTCCTTATGCCTGACAATATTCTACTACTATTCATAATGTTTTCATCTCCAGACACTATATCTGTTCCACTCAATATATGTGGTTTTCAGTGACTACACACTCAGAAGCCATCTGCCTCGCCTTCTTCCTTATTTGTCGGAATCTATAATCTCCACTGAAACCTATCCACCATAGGTGAGCCTACCGGTTTAAAATACCGGTGGAATAATTTCCAGCATTACAGTAACATAGAAGCCAACACTGTATGACAAACCAGCAGATGAGTGGTGGAGTAGCTTATTTGAAGAGGTGAACTCCATTACATATGTGCGTAATATTGGGGACATTGTTTTCAACACTTGTAAACAAGTGTTCATGGAGACCAGGTGTGGTGCTGTGGGATAATGTGTTCTGCTGCAAAGCCAGTTTGAACTGCAAGGTCAGCGGTTCAAGCTCACCACCACCCCATGGAAACCCTACACAGGGTTGCTCTGGGTCAGAACTGACTCAACAGCTTTTAACAAGAACAAAAAACAAACACTTGTCTTTATTCCTTGTTTAATAAGATTATCTTCCCAAATGATCAATTTATTATTTGAAAAGATGGTTGATTGCAGCCTAAACTAGTATTCAGAAATTTTTGGAAGTCAACAGTGAAGTTATTTATTGATTTACAGTTTTACCTTCTTGAAACAAATACTTTTCTAGAATACAGATTTAAATCAGATTTACCTCAGGTTTTAGTTCAACTATATGAATGCAGATATTCTGCTTTCTATAATATTTAGTTAATAACATCCAACAATGATCACATTTCTTTTCTCTAATGAGCTTCATTTACAATTTTAAAATAAACTTTACTTATAATTTTAATGAAATCATTATACTTGTAATTATTTCCTTGAACACATGCATATGTGTGTATTCTGTTAACAAATTCCAAGTGATAGAAATATTAAGCTTCATATTCTTTAAATCTTATATTCCTTTAATTAATTGATTTTATTTTATGACAAAGATTTGATAAGTTGTCATGGACTCAAAATCTGTTCCGCATGAAAGCTGTAGTATTTATATTTATTTTGAAATGGGATTCACTACCATATGTCATTTACAGAAAACTGTCAAATTCCTCAAGGCATAAATAATGTAAATTACCTTCTGTTTGTGTGAGAACAAGCAAAAATGGTCATGATATATTTTTTTCACAGAATGCAGTTAATATTCAGGTAAAACTATTTAGATAGATATTTTAAAAATAAACAAACAAAAAACCTGCTAGAGTTTCTTAATTACAAATGGAAATAAAAAGTTGTTGCTTCTGTTTGTACTTCTCTACAGGGAATCTAAAGCAAAATATAAACTGCTTTTAGAATATTAATGCAGTTCATTTTGCTTCCGTATCTAAGCAATTTGCCTGTGGTAAAACTCACTATTACTTAAAAAATTTAAATTTACTTGTCAAGTAGATATCTTTATTTCTTTGTCTGAAATTATGTAATAATTTATTTAGGATATATATATATATATATATATACTTTTTCCCAAGCATTAAACAACTATGTTGTCCATTTTCAATAACATATAACTGAATAAATTATGTTTAACATAAGTTAAGTAACAATAAAATATTTCATATTCAAGGAAAATTGAACACTAAAAAAATAATTCATTCCTCATGTTTCATATTAAAGAGTTTAGGAAGAGAAAGAGTAAACAGATTTACTATATAGCCTCATGGCAACTAATATCAACAACATATATACACTCATAGTTGATATTTTACAAACTTTCAATGAAATGTCTTAAAATATGTCATGTGCTTGTACTATTTTAAAATACAAGCCAATAGATTTAGATGTGTAAATAGCTAGAGAATGATGTTATTAGGCATCATTAAGTTGATTGTGACTCATAGTGACCCTGTATAAAATAGAAGAAACCACTACCGGGTTCTGTGTTATTCTAACAGTTGTTGCTATTTAGGCTCACAGTTGCCGTCTCTGTGCCAATCCAGTTAGGATATTCTTTGTCTTTGATGCTCTACTTTTCCAAGCATCATGGCCTCCTTTATGGATTGGTTCCTCCTGATAATCTGTCGAAACCTCAGACAAAGTCTCACCATCCTCATTTATAAAGAGCGTTCTGATTGGACTTTTATTTCTTCCAAATAGGTTTATGTACGTTTAAGGCCAACATTGTAATTCAAAAGCATTAATTCTATTTCAGTTTTCCTTATTCATTGTCCAGCTTTCATATGCATTTTGTTGTTGTTATTGTCTAGTCAGTTCTGACTCTTGGTGACCATGTGTAGGGTTTTCGAGGAGCAGCTAGTGAGTTTGAACTGCCATCAAACAGACTTCATAGCCCAGTGATTTTCCTACAGTGATACACCACGATGCAAATAATGTGTGATATAAGATAGCTATGTGAAAACTTCCTACTTTTGCACTTAGTTAGGTATCATGTGTGTATATGTATGTGTGTTTAATAATGAAAGTTTATTTTTTAAATTGCTCTTTTTAAATTACTTTAAATACTCTTGCTGAAATTGGAGAAAGTATTTAAAATACGGTTGTAAAAAGTATTACCATCAAAACATTAGCAAGCAATATTAATTGTAAAGAAAAAATGTTTAAAAACTTTGAAAATTTAAATAAAAGCAACATGGTCTGTGACAAAAAGTCATTCAGTCCCTTCTTGCTGCATTAATCTTCAATTTTGCACTTCCAAAGGCATTACTAACAGACCTCTGATTGATACAAATGAATTGTGTGTTCATGTGCTAGTGTATTGTAATTATTAATAATTACAAGTATTATCTGAAATGTTATCTTTTAAATTTGGCTTACATAAAACTCTTGTGCAAGAGAGCATGGGATTCTATATTTCACATTTATTTAAAAATCAATGAAGTAGAAATACATATAATTTCGGTATGTCTATTTGCATTGCAGATTAAAATTTAACAATTAAATGATCTGTTTAGCAAAGTCATTTACTCAGTAGAGCATCTTTAATCAATAATGAATACAATTTAAAACACAAAACAGAAATATGTCACTATAGATGGTATAAAGTGTACTTTCCTAATTTCTCCTTAACATAATTTACCAAGAAAATAGTCTAAATTTTATGAAATCACAGCCTTTGGAAGTAATATGTGTTTGAAGGTAAGAAAGAAATGAAATAACTTAAAATGTAGATTGGAACAAAGGCTGTTTGTTGTAATTTACTTTGATGCCATGTTTGTTGTATAAGGTGAAACAAGAAGATCTTGTATCACAGTGGATTATGAGCTGTGCTGCTAAGTGCAAGGCCAATAGTTTAAATCTACCACCTGCTCTGTGAGAGGAAGATGAGGCTTTCTGCTCTCATAAATATTTACAGCCTCGGAAATTCTATATAAGGTCAATATGAGCCAGAACAAACTCCATGGCACATAACCACAATCACGAAGGTGAAACTAAACAGTTTTATTTTATTTAGCAAGCAGTAGGTCAAAGGAGGTCAATGTAAAGAAAACAAAAATCCTCACCACTGGACCAATAAACAACATTCTTATCAATGGAGAAAAGATTGAAGTTGTCAAGGACTTCATTCTTGTTGGATCAACTATCAACCCTCGTGGAAGCAGCAGTCAAGAGATCAGACGACGTATTTCATTGGGCAAATCTGCTGCACAGGAACTTTTTAAAGTGTTGAAGAGCAGAGATATCAGCTTGAGGACTAAGGTGCGCCTGACCCAAGCCATGGTATTTTCAATAACCTCATATGGATACTAAAGCTGGACAGTGAATAAGGACGATCATAGAAGAATTGATGCCTTTGAGTTGTGGTGTTGGAGGAGAATACTGAAAGTGCCATGGACTGCCAAAAGAACCAATAGTTCTGTTTTGGAAGAAGTGCAACCAGAATGCTCCTTGGAGGCCAAGATGGCTAAGCTTCATCTCTCATACTTTGGACACATTGTCTGGAGAGAACAGTCGCTGGAGAAGGATTTCATGCTGGGTAAGGTGGAGGGTCAGAGATAAAGAGGAAGACCCCCAACGAGATGTATCAGCCAGGTGGCATCATTGATGGCGTCAAGTGTGGCAGCAGTAGTGAGGTTGGCCCAGGATCGGACATTGTTTCATTCTGCTGTGCATGGGGTCGCTATGAGTCGGTTCTGACTTGATGGCACCTGACAACAGCAACAACAACAGGTCAAAGGACACCCGTAAAATGTGATTATGGGATTTTCATATTAAACACCATATTTAACTTTGATGCTGCAAAATGGAGATAAATAGGTTCATGATTTAAAAACATTCCATAAAATTATGAGAAATAGAAGTCAAATGTCAAAAACCTCAATGTGGGGGCAAGGTGAAAGGGATCCTGAGCAGCATGTAGTAGATTTTTGTCTAAATGACTAAAACTGAAGGTGATCCTTATTGTTGTTGTTCTTGTTGTGTGTCATCAAGTCGATTCCGATTCACAATGACCCAATATAGGGTTCCTGAGAGCAGCTGGTGGGTATGAACTGCCAACCTTGCCAATGCGTGTCTTACCAGAACTCACACCTTATTTCTTTCCTAACTGTATATATGAATTATCATCACACTGGTTAGTACAATGTATAAGGAAAAAAAGTGTTGTATGTCATACGTATTTCTTCTTAAATTTATATGAAGAGATAAAATAGTTTACAAGTCAAAATAATGTTCAGTTTTATGTAGAGGATGCAGAACTGGCTCAACAACCCTTAGCAACAACACCATACAAGAGTGAGTCAAAAATTATCTGCATTGTGGTTGCATTAAAACACCCATCCTCATTCATGGTTGATGATGACAATGAATTATGTGGTAAATCATTTGTGAATCAGCCATGGCTCTGTCTATGAAATAATTCATGATAGATTGGGATTATAAAAAGTTTGTGTGAGATGTGTATGGAAATAAAACACAAAAGAGCATAAACAAAAGTGTTTGGTCATCTGTAAACAAAATTTGGGCCTATACTCAAGGAAGGCAAATTTTCTTTAAAAAATCATTACTGGTGATGAGACATGGATTCATCAATAGGAGCCTGAGAGTGAACAACATGTATGGAACAGAAACACCTTCAATTGCTGAACAAGGAAACATTCAAGAGTCTACCATCACATAGGACTGGAGTGGAGAGTAAAACATCCAGCTGAATAGAGGGCACATGCATAAGAACACCCACACTTGCAGATAATACCCACTTAACCTGGATTCAACTATAAGAAGAAAGAAGAGGGAAAAAAGAGTAATCTGATACAATTTGATGAACTTAACCCACACCTATGGATGCAGTAGCTCAAAAGAGGGAACAAATATTTACAGTGAGGATCATTCCCACCCCCTCCATATGCAGAGTAGACAGGGATGAGCAACTTGGACATTAGGAGAGCTAAATAGGCAAGAAGTGACTGGCTTACATGCTTTCAAGAGGGAGCCTAGATCCAGAGGGTGTGGAGGAAGGTAGAATTTCCATGGTGTAGTATCCAATCTGTCTGGGTGTGGCTGATGAAAGGAGATGGGGATAGGTCTCTTGTGATATAATAATGAATAATTGTTATCAGGACTGACTGTGAGGTTTGGAAATATAAAGGTAGATGTTTTGCAGCAAAAGGAGGGAGTGATTGATTTTGCAGTCCAGGAGCGGAGGTCCCTGGGACCATCAAGGAAGAAGAGCAGAGTGCGGGACACTACCCAGAGAAAGAGTGACGCCAGAGATGGAGGCAGAGACCTAGAGAGGGAGAGGAGTTATGTACTGATGATCAGGGTGTCCCTCCTGATAGTATGTCTGAAATATGAAGACTAAGTCTGGCAATCCTGGCTTCTAAGGAACATTCTAGCTGTACTTTTTCTAAGACAGATTTGTTTGTTTGTTCTGTTGATAGCCCATAATACCGTTTGTTTGTTTGTTT
>NW_006408884.1:205721-207633 GCF_000296735.1 Chrysochloris asiatica | reverse complement strand
AAAAAAAAAATCATAACAAAAATACATCTCTGGATTATAAAATGAACACTTTTTTTATTTTTGATCATATAATTTATTTCAGTATATTTGAAAAACTTGTAATAACGTTATTGAAGAACAGAAACCAACCTATAGGGTCCCATTGCCACTTAGCTTTCTGCATTTGCTCCTTTTTCTTTCATTTTGCTAATTCTTGTTGTTGTCAAGTGCTGTTGAGTTTATTCTGAATCATAGCAACCCTGTACAGGGTTTCCCAGGAGCAGCTGGACAGTTTGAACTGTTGTTTGAAACCCAGTACATATACTACAGCGCATTTTTGTAACCCAAGAATGACAATAGTTTTGGGAAAATACTACTGTGATGTATATCCAAACTCTGTGCAAATGGGACAAAGCCAGAAATGTTCCTTAACTTAAGTGTTAGTTAACTCTGAAAGTGTTTGCCAGACTACAGCCACCCATCTTCAGTCTTCAACTCTTCTGTAGGAAGCTTGGACCTACATAATTGGGCATACTCGGTTTTAAGATATACTTTATTTTATTAATGAATACAACTTATAATTAACCTCAATTCAATCATTTAAGTCAATTTTTATCAATAACTTTACGTGAATTTTTGTTTCGATAGCTTTGTATTTACCATGTATTTTATCTTATTGATTCTACTCTTTTATTTTATTTTATTTTTTTATTAATTCTTCCTTGGTTAGCATTTGTTTCACTTCATATTTTATTTGAATTTGTCTTCTATTTTGAAATTAGCAGAGTCCACTACAACTCTCTTATTAGGAAATTTAGTATTTTAACAAATATTCTTAGTGTTCACCACTATTCTATCAATTGGTCATACTATACTGTAGTGGCTCGTGTGTTGCTCCTATTCAATATTTTAAATTCCACCATGGTGGGCAGGTTTCAATGAGTACCCATACTAAGACAGAGTAGGAAGCAGAAAATTATTTTTTCCAAATATTTAGTAACTGAAAACATTATATATTACAGTGGAACCCTGTGAGAGAGCACCAGAATGTTGAATACTGAAACATAAAGATGAGCACCAGAATAGTGTCAGATAATGTGATGGAAGATGAGCCCCTTGGTTTGTAAGGCACTTAAAATATGACTGGGGAAGAACTGTCTCCTCAAAGTAGAGTTGTCTTTGATGATGTCAAAGAATAAAGCTTTCCAGACCTTCAGTAACTTATAGGGTGCAACTAGAAATGAAGAAAATACCTGCAAACATCAATTAATAATTTGAACATTAAATGTATGAAGTATGAATCTGGGAAAAGTGGAAATTGTCAAAAATTAAATGGAATGCATAAACATTTATATCCTAGGCATTAAAGATCTGAATTGGACTGATATTGGCCATTTTGAATCTGACAATCATATGGTTAGCTAAACAGTTAATGATAATTGAAGAGGAATGGCATCATATTCCTCATCAAAAAGAACATTTCAAGATCTGCCTTAAAGTATAACACTGTGTATGCTAGGAGATTATCTATATATTTACAAATAAAACAATGCAATTATTATTCAAATTTATTCACCAACCACTGAAGCCATTGATGATGAAATTTAAGAATTCTACCAAATACTTCAATCTGAAATTGATCAAATATACAATTAAGCTGTATTGATAATTACTGGTGATTAGAATTCAATAGTTGGCAAAAAAGGGTAAGGAGCAGTCAATGCAAACTAGATCTTGGTGAAGAAAGCAATGCTGGAGATAATACGATAAAAATTTTCAAAGCCAATGATTTCTTTATTACAAATACTTTTTTTTTTTTAAACAACGTAAGACTATTATACACAAGGAACTCATCAGTTGGAATACACAGAAATCAACTTGGGAAAGAAATGGCAGAAAAGCTCCAGATCATTAGCCAAAACAAGGTCAGAGG
>NW_006408884.1:198857-205076 GCF_000296735.1 Chrysochloris asiatica | reverse complement strand
CTATGAGTTGGTATGGACTCAGTGGTACCTAGCAACAACAACATGAGCAAATATTGAATGCTACAGAAAAAAATAAAAAATTTGAAGGAGCACATGGAATGACTGTACAAAAAATAAATGGGCAATGTTCAAAAATTGCAAGAGGTAGCATATGATCAAGAACCAATGGTTCTTAAGAAAGAAGTCCAAGGGGCTATGAAGTTATCGGCAAAGAACAAGATTCCAGGAATTGATGGAATACAAATTGAAATTTTTCAACAAATTAATGTGGCACTGGAAGTACTCACTCTTCTATGCCAAGGAGTTTGGAAGACTGATTACTGGTCAGAAGATTGGAAGAGATCCATAGTAACAAAATTACAAAAAAACGTTTCTAAATGGAATGTGGAAATCATCAGATAATATCATCAACATCAAAATCAAGTAAAATTTTGTGAAACATATCACCTAAATGAAACAGCAGCAAAATTCTTAATGTAAATTATATTTTATTTATTCCCTTTCATCCAGAACGGTTGTTGCTGCTGCTGTTGTTAATCAAGTCAGTTCCTTCTCATAATGAACTTGTATATTTCCAAGGTGCGGCTGATGAGTTTTAACCACTGGCTTTGTGGGTAGTAGTCCAGTACTTATCCTAAAGCACCACATCAGAACCCATATTCCAGAACAATAGATAGAACTTTTTAAATACTATTATTATTGTTATTAGTTGCTGTCAGATTTGTTCCAACCCATGGCAATGCTATATAAAACAGAACTAAACACCTCCCACTCCTGTGCCATCATCACAATTGCTGCAAGGATATAGGCCATTGCCTCCACCACTCTTCAATCCATGTTATTAGAGGTTTCCCTCTTTTTCATTGAATAATGTCCTTTTCCAGGGACAGGTCACTGCTGATAATATTTCTGAAGTATGAAAGATGAAGTATGGCCATCTTGGTTTCTAAGGAACATTCGGCTTGTATTTCTTCCAAAAGAGCTTTGTTTGTTCTTCTGGCACTCCACAGTAACATTAATATTTTTCTCCAACACTATGATTCAAATGCATCGATTCTTCTTCACTGGTCTTTTTTATTCATTGTCCAACTTTTACATACATATGATGCTGTTGAAAAGTACCATGGCTCAGGTCAGACACACTTTAGTCCTCCAACTGACGTCTTTGCTCTTCAACACTTTAAAGAGGTCTTGTGCAGCAGATTTGTCTAATGCAATATGTCATTTGATTTCATGACTGTTGTATCCGTGAGTGTTGATGGTAGATCCAAGCAAAATGAAGTCTCTGACAACTTCCATCTTTTCTCTATTTATATTGATGTTGTTTATTGGTATAGTTGTGAGGATTTTTGTTTTAACTTTGAGGTGCAACTCATACTGAAGACTGTGTTCTTTGATGTTCATCAGTAAGTATTTTAAGTGGTTTTCACTTTCAGCAAGCAAGGTTGTATCATCTGCATATCTTAGACTGTTAATGAGTCTTCCTCCAATCCTAATGCCAGGTTTTCTTCATATAATCCACTTTCTCAAATTATTTGCTCAGCATACAGATTTAATAAGGATGGTGAAAGAATACAACCCTAGTACACAGCTTTTCTAGTTTTAACCCATTCGGTGTTACCTTGTTAGGTTCAAACAACTGCCTCTTTGTCTACGTACAAATTCCTCTTGAGCACAATTAAGTGTACCGGAATACTCATTCTCTGCAATAGTGTCTATGGTGTGTCATAATCCACACAATTGAAAGCTTTTTGCATAGTCAATAACACACAAGTAAACGTCTTTCTGTTATTCTCTGCTTTCAGCCAAGTTCCATCTGAAGTCAGCAATTATACTCCTCATTCCACACTTTCTTCTGACTCAGGCTCGAATCTCTGGCAGTTCCCTGTCAATATACTGTGGAAGTCAAATTTGAATTATCTTTAGCACAATTTTACTTGCATGTTAAATTAATGATATTTTCTGATGATTTCCGCATTCTACTTGGTCAACACTTTCATATAATTGTCAGATTCAAAATGGCCCAAACCAATCCATCTCAGCTCACTAATGCCTAGAATAAATATTGATGTTTATATCTGTCATTTCATTTTTGACAATTTCCAATTTTCCTAGATTAATACTTTGTACATTCCATCTTCTGATTACTAATGAACATTTATAGACATTGTTTCTCTTCATTTTGAGTTGTGCTCCATTATCAAATGAAGGTCCTGGATTCTTTTCTCTATTTTTATCATCAAGGTGAACTCTACTTTCAGGTGTCAACTCTTTCCCAGTCATATTTTGAGTGCCTTACAACTTGAGGTTGTCATCTTATGACACTATATCTGACAAGTTTCTGGTACCATTCATCATGTTTCAGTATTCAATATGCTGGTGCTATATGGCAGTGTTTCACTGTTATCGTAAGGTTTTCATTGGCTAAACATTCAGAAGTAGTCTGTCTCTACATTTTAGGAATTGTCTTTGTCTGAAAGTTCAGCTGAAACTTATCCACCATGAATAACCCTGCTGGCATTCAAAATACCTGCGGCAGTGATTTCACCAAAACACAAGCTACCAAAGTATGACTAACTCGGAGACAAGTGGTGGAGTTGTTTAATAGTAGTCACTTTTGGGGGGTGATTATTAATTTTATTAATTCCAGAAGTCAGATATTATTGTTGAAAATGTTTTGTTGTTATTATTTAATAAAAGTAACAATTGTTTGCATTATATATATTTTCACATCATACCTTGTATTACCGTGGTGTTTTCTTTTTCATGTAATGTGCCCTTTAAAAACTCCTTTAATGGGAATCTCCATGCAGTAAACAATCTTTTATTTTTTATCTGTAACTGCTATTATGTTGACTTAATATTGAATTATAAATGTGCTTGATATTAAAAGTATGAGTTTGCAGTTATTATGCCCTTATCCTTTGAAGATATTTCCTAGTCAGGTGGCTTTTACATTGTGTGAAATCAGTTGATAATTAATTGGTATATACATTCTATTCATTTTGGGTGCTCTGTAATTTTGTTGCGGTGAGTCTAGGTGTACATTTAAAAATTTACCTGTTTCTTTTGAATCTAATAATTTTTGTCATTTATTTTTAAGTTTTGCAAGCTTCTAAGACATTATATATTAGAATGTTACAGAAAGAAAACCAAAACAAAAAATAAAATATAATTTTATTTTGCTTTCATGACTATTATATATATTTTTTATATTATATATTTCTTTTATCATCTCAGTGGAATAAATTTTAAATAGCTTTTTCGGTCTTCTTCATTATTTCTCATTTTATTTGTTACTACTTCACCTGTCCATATGCTTTTAAATCTTTCTTTACTATATGATTTATCTGAGAAATCACTTTCTGCATGTAACTACCATTTTATAGTGTCCCTCATCATGCCTTTGCACTATATGGTTATTAATGACATTGTTAAGTGCCGTCAAGTTGGTTCTGACTCATAGAGACCCTGTATAGATTTCTGAGGAGTAGTTTGTGGGTTTGAATCACCTAACTTATGGTTAGCAGTGTGGAATTTTTCCTAAAATACCACAGCATAACTCCTTACACAATAGTATATTGAGTTAATAAACTACACGAGGGACTGTTCCTTTTTTTGTATTTCCTCTAGTCATCTCACTGGATTAAATTTCAAATGATTTTTTTCTATCTTCTTTGTTTCTCTTTTTATTTGTTATTACTTAACGTGTTCTTGTGTTTTCAATTTTTTCTTTATTGTATGTGTGACTGAGATAAATCACTTTCTGCATTTGTGAAAGGCAAATCTGCTGCACCGAACTCTTCAAAGTGATAAGAGCAATGATAGTTTGGGGACTACACTGCACCTGACCCAAGCCAAAGTATTTTCAATAGCCTCCTATGCATGTTAAAGTTGAATAATGAATAAAGAATGAATACATTTGAATATGGTTTTGGAGAAGAATATTAAAAGTACTATAAAGTGCCAAAAGAGCCAGTAAATCTGTGTTGGAAATGCAGCCAGAATGCTCATTAGAAACCAGGATGACAAGACTTCATCCCTCATACTTTGAACGTGGTATCCAAAGACATCATTTACTGGAGAAAGATATTGTAATAGTTTGGGTTCTATGTCAACTTGACTAGGCCAAGATTTCCAGAGGTTTACAGGTTGAGATGTGATTATTTCCATGGGGATGAAACTTAATACTTGCGTAGTTAACTCTTATAATGAGAGGATATGAGCAGCCAATCAATTGAAGGGATGTTTCCTTGGTGATGTGGCCTATTCCCAAGACAATGGACATGTGGGTAAGTCTCTCTCTTCTGCTGAAAGCCTGGGACTCTACAACTGTAAGCTGTTTCCTTGATAATAAAGTTTTCTTTATATCTATATGTGCATATGTATGTTTCACTGGTTTTTGCTTCTCTAGAAAATCCAGCCTGAAGCAGACATCATGTTTGGTAAAGTTGAGGGTCAGTATGAAAGACAAAGATCCGCAATGAGATGCCTTGGCACAATGACAGCAGAAATTAAATCAAGTGTAACAACAATTGGGAGGATAGTGCAGTACTGGACAGTGTTTCCTTCTGTTGTGCATCATGTCACTTTGAGTTAGAACTGACTCAATGGCACTTAACAACAACATCTGGGGGTATCTGAATATCTAGCTTTGACTCTTGGCCAACAGAAAAGCAGTAGGATAAATGTTCTACTGTTTGAAGTGTTATATAATAAGATCAAAGTAATTAAGAAAATGATAGAAATATATAGAATATGTTGTTGTTGTTGTTGTCAGGTACCATCAAGTCAGAACCAACTCATAATGACCCCATGCACAGCAGAATGAAACAATGTCCGGTCCTGGGCCAGCCTCACTACTGCTGCTACACCTGACACCATCAATGATGACACCTGGTCAATCTATCTCATTGGGGGTCTTCCTCTTTTAGAAATATAGAATATAGAAATAAAAAGGGGGTGTTTAGCATATTTTAAACTAGTATTCTAAATTTCCATAAATTATGCAAAAAAAAGTTTTAAAGAACAAAGATATTTTGAAACCATGGTATTTTCAATCACCTTGTGTGCATGTGAAATTTGGAAAATGAATAAGGAAAATTGTAGAAAAATTGATGCATTTGAATTATGGTGTTGGGAAGAATATTGAAAATACAAGGGACTTCCAGAAAAAATATACAAATCTGTCTTGTAAGAATTATACCAGAAAAGCTCATTAGCAGTGAGGATGGTGAGACTTCATTTCTTGTATTTTGGACATATTGTTAGGTGGGATCAGCCCTTGGAGAAGAATATCATTCTTGGAAAACTGAAGGATGAGAGAAAAGTATGGTAATAATGAGATAGAGTGACACAGTGGTAACAACTATGGGATCAAGTATAATGAGAATTGAAAGGATGATGCAGGACCAGGCTTTCTTTTGTTCTGCTGTATATAAGATCTCTATGAATAATAACCTACACAATGGCAACTAACAACAGCACCAACAATACAAAACCAAAAGAATAAAAATTGTGAATGACAAAATAATTATAGTTTAATCACTAGAATCTTTTATCAATTTGTGTCTTAGCAAATTGAGTGTTGTTCTTGTTAGGAGCCATTGAGTCGGTACCAAACTATAGTGACCTTATGCCAGCAGAATGAAACATTGTCCGATACTGGGCCAACCTCACTATTGTTGCCACACTTGAATCAATCCATGCTGCCACTTGGCCAATCCATCTGGTTGGGGGTCTTCCTCTTTTCCTCTGACCCTCCACCTTACCAAACATGATATCCTTCTCCAGCGACTGGTCCCTCCTGATAATATGGCCAAAGTATGAGAGACAAACTTTGGCCATCCTAGCCTAAAAGGAGACCTCTTGTTGCACTTCTTCCAAACTGGATCTATTGGTTCCTTTGGCAGCCCATGTCACTTTCAATTATCTCCTCCAACACCATAAATCAAAGGCAACAATTCTTCTAGTCTTCCTTATTCACTGCCCAGCTTTCACATGCATATGAGGTTATTGAAAATACCATGGCTTGGGTCCGGTACACCTTAGTCCTTAAGCTGACATCTTTGCTTTCAACTCTTTAAAAAGGTCTTGTGAAGCAGATTTGTTTATTGCAATACGTTGTTTGATCTCTTGACTGCTGCTTCCGTGAGTGTTGATAGTTGATCCAAGAAGAATGAAGTCCTTGACAACTTCAATCTTTTCTCCGTTGATAAG
>NW_006408884.1:189038-193832 GCF_000296735.1 Chrysochloris asiatica | reverse complement strand
CACTGTCCAGCTTTTGCATGTGTATGAGGTTATTGAAAATATCATGGCTTGGGTCAGGTGCACCTTAGTCCTCAAGCTGACATCTTCACTCTTCAACACTTTAAAAAGGTCTTGTACAGCAGATTTGCCTAATGCAATATGTTGTTTGATTTCTTGTCTGCTGCTTCCATGAATGTTGATGGTTAATCCAAGAAGAGTGAAGTCCTTGACAACTTCAATCTTTTTTCCATTGATAAGAATGTTGTTTATTGGTCCACTTGTGAGGATGTTTGTACACACAGATAGAGCTACTATACCAAAAATATTTGATAAATATTCAATTATTTTAGCAAGAGACATGTTACCAAGAACCAATGGTACTGAAGGGATAATTTAAAGCTTCACTGAAAGCATTAGCAAAAATAAAAGGCTTCAGGAACTGACAGAATACCATCAGAAATATTTCAATAAACTGATGCAACACTGGAAAAACTCAGTATTCTAAGCCAGGAAAGTTGGAAGACAGCTACTTGACCAACATGAGTGGAATAAACCCATTTGTGTGCCCATTCTAAAGAAATGTGATTTTACTAAATTGGATATTTACCACTCAATATCATCAATATCACACTCAAGTAAAATTCAGATGAAGAAAATTCTAAAAGGTTTATAGCAATACATGGACAGAGATTGACTAGAAACTCAAACCAGATGTGGAATGAGAGATATCATTGCTGACAACAGAAGGATATGGATTGAAATCAGAGAATACCAGAAGGATGTTTAACTTATGTTTTATTGACTATGAAATGGAATCTGACTTTGAATCATAACAAATTTTGAACAATATGGTGAAAGATGGGTATCCCAGACACTTTACTGTGTTCATGTAGAATGTGTATATAAAGAGATATTTATTTGGAAAGAACATGGAAGTATGGGATGACTTAAATCAGGAAAATGTGTATCAGGGTTGTATTCATTATTCATGCTTATTCAATTTGTGTGCTTAGCAAATAATCTGAGAATCTGGACTGTATTGTAGGAAGGCTCAGGAACAATCTTCTATATGTGTATGAGATAACTTTGCTTGCTGAAGTGAAGAGAACTTGAGGCACTTATTGATGAAGATCAAAGAGTACATCTTTCAGTATGGATTGCAATTCAATGTAAAGCAAACAAAAATCACAGCAACTGGATCAATAAACAGCATCATGATAAATAGAGGAAAAATTTAATTTCTCAAGGATTTCATTTTATTGGGATCCACAGTCAATTCTCATGATGCAGCTGTCAAGGACACAGTGTAGGTAAACCTGTTGCAAAAGACCTCTTTAAAGTGGTAAGGAGCAAAGTTGTCAGTTTGAGGAGTAAGGTGCAACTGGCCCAAAGCATGGCATTTTCAATTGCCTCAAATACATATGAAATATGGACCATGAATAGGAAGACTGAAAATGATTTGATGCATTTGAATTATTGTGTTAGTAAAGAATATTGACAGTACCATGAACTGCCAGAAAAACAAACCAATCTATTTTGAAAGAAGTAGAGCCAAAAAGTTCCTTAGAAGTTATTTTTGTTGTTGTTGTTAAGTACCGTGGAGTCGGTTCTGACTCATAGTGACCCTGCACAGGATTTCAGAGCCTGAAAATCTTCATGGGAGCAGAAAGCCTCATCTTTCTCCGGTGAAACAACTAGTAGTTTCGAACTGCGGACCTTCAGGTTAGCAGCCCGATTGGTAAGCACTACTCTACTAGAGCGCTTTTGTTGTTGTGAAGTGCTGTAGAGTCAGTTCAGAGCCATAGTGATGCTGTATAGGGTTTTTGAGGAGCAGCTGGTGAGCTTGAACAGCCCAGCCGACCTTGCAGTTCAAATGGCTTTGCAGTCTGGCACATTAACTCACAGTGGCACATCAGGACACTAATTTCTAGAAAAGGAAATCATGTTTGTAATGTAGAAAGTCAGCAGAAAAAAGAGGAAGATGCCCAATGAGCTGTATTGACACAGTGACTGCAATAATGACTGATACAAAGTAAGTGAGGATGCTGTAGAACCAGGAAGTGTTTCCTTCTGTTTTGCATAGACCTGTCTGAGTTGGAACTGACTGGGGGGCAACTTATAACAGCAACAATAAAAGCACGAATATAAAAGGAAGAGAAAATGACAGAGCGATAAGATACACACATACAGACACACACAAAGTAAAAATAGACAGAGGGATGGACAGAAAGAGAGGAAAGAGAATGTGAACTCTAAGAACTAAAATATACAAATTACTCTATGTATCTAGAGTTGTACAGTGTTGATTACATATATATATAAATACACATATAACAATATTTTTGTAAGCAATGTATATGCAAAATACCAATGGCTTTATATAAACTATTGGAATAATAAAAAAAGCAAAGGCAATATTGTCCTTTATAAGGAGCTTTAAAAAAAAATGGTGTTGCAGGCTTTGCAGTATATCTATTTAAAAGAATGAAATCATTACCCATTATAATGCTGGTTCTATTATTGCTAAAGCATTTGAAACTCCTGCTAGAAACCCCACAGGAGAAAACGCAAATGGAACTTTTGTCTTACAAGTATATTTCTACAGGAAAAGCTCTTCTGGTGAAATGTAAATTTGAACCATTACAGTATTGAAACTTAGGAAATGATTTCCCTGAAAGACCATTTTCTTCTTGTTCCACTGGAGGTTTTACTGTGATGTATTATTTCCGATAGCCTCTTTTCTGTACACAGTACAATTTAATGAATTAGCTGTTATACCTCACCTATAGAACAGAGTCCTGGCGTAGTGTTGTGGATTACTGTGCTGTATTCCAAAGTTGGCTTGAACCACAAGGTCAGTGGGTCAAGATAACAGCTGCTCCTCAGGAACACTATACAGGTTCTCTATGGGACAGAACCAACTCAAGGCCACTTAATAACAACAACAACAGAACAAATACATTTACCCAAGAACTCGAAAACTGAGAATTACATTTCATTATAATTTATTGTGCATTCTATCACTTTGTGAATCCTGAGCCCTAAGTTAAACACATAAATTAAAGGAATTAAAATTTTGTTTTCATTGTGACACTTCCACTTTCTTCCTTTCAAATTCCATCTAATACTTATTCATATTTATAATGTATTCAAAACGATTGCATTCACTTCTAAATGTAGTAATTGAGTTGGAGATAAAACAGCTAAAACTCATGACAAATGTTTTTTTCTTTGGAAAGTCAGTGAACAAATTGATATATATATATAATATTTGTTAGTTTATTTCTTTTGTTCTTTTCTCAGGCATATTTTGAATCCCAATGGATTTACTTGAAGTGAACATTTTATGATGTAACAAATTAAAGCTTACTAAATTAAAGGGAATCTCTTTTCTTACTAATACTCATAAGATCAGGTTATCAGCTAGCACAATGTTATTATTCTCTTCAATTTTATTTTTCTCAAGTCTGTTCAGCAAATATAACATCTGTTTTCAGTAATCTACAATCTCAGGAAATGAGGCCATTGCTGATCTGATCAACTACACCAGAATTTATGAAGTCATTTCTGATACTTTTCTTTGGAGTCTAGATCTAGTCAATTTTGGGGGGTTATATATCCTAATGGTTTTTATTTTCTAAATAATCTGTAACTTGCCTACTTTCTCTCAATTTTTTGCTAATTTCATCTTAATCAAAAGAGAGAAAATGTTGAATCCCATATTTCTGTCTTCAGGAATTGGGAATGATGATATTACTAACATGACAAGAACTTGAGACGTTTGGACATGTTAATAACTGATATTTCAAACACAAGCAAATCAGTCTCCCAAAATATTATTTTGCATAACTCTAAGCCTGGCTCATTTTGGAGTAGAATATTGAAAGTGCCATAGGCTGCCAAAAGAACCAATAGATCCGTTTTGGAAGAAGTGCAACCAGAATGCTCCTTGGAGGCCAAGATGGCCAAACTTCATCTGTCATACTTCAGACATATTGTCAGGAGAGACAGTCTCTGGAGAAGGATCTCATATTTGCTAAGGTGGAAGGTCAGAGAAAAAGAGGAAGAACACCAGTGAGATGGATTGGCAAAGTAGCAGCATCAATGGGCTCAAGCATGGCAACAATAATGAGGTTGTCCCAGGATCGGGCAGTGTTTCATTCTGCTGAAGGTTGCTATGAGTCGGCACTAACTTGATGGCACCTAACAACAACAACAAAGACAGGCTCAAATTTGTCTTAATTTCACAAATATCCCAAACTCTATCCCATTTTGTTATTCTTTTAAAATGAATCTTGTATATACACTTTCTCTTTCTGAAAACATTTTTTCTATCTTCTCGTTTCTAACTTTTCATAATTCATGTACTTTCTTATATAGTACTGTCTCAGTGAAGAATTCTCTATTCATCTTAATGGCTTTACTATAGTGATTTTCTGAGGCCATTTTGTGATTTACACAATCCTTTTCTTGCAACTTGAAATATGTTTATAAATTTGTATTTTTTTATTTTATTACCCCACACTGTGAGGGTGTCATCATTTATGTATCTCCATATTTGAATCTGCCAGGGGCAGACTGTGGAACAGACCATCAATTACTTATATGCAAATTCAAACTGAAGCTGAAGAAAATGAAAACAAGTCTACGAGAGTCAAAATATGACCTTGAATTTATCCCATCTGAATTTAGAGATCTCTGAAGAACAGATTTGATACATGAAACACTAAAGACTGAAGGCCAGAAAAGTTGTAGGATGACATCAAGAACATCAAACGTGAAGATAGCAAAGAAGACAAGAAAGAAGGAAAAGGT
>NW_006408884.1:186660-188938 GCF_000296735.1 Chrysochloris asiatica | reverse complement strand
AAACCATTCAGTGTTTCGATGTTCTGTTCACACAAATGCTTCTTTGTCCAGGTACAGATTCCTCATGAGCACAATTAAGTGTTCCGGAATACTCATACTTTGCAATGTTGTCCATAGTTTGTCATGATCCACACAATCAAAAGCCTTTGAATAGTCAATAAAGCATAGGTAAATATCTTTCTGATATTCTCTGCTTTCAGCCAAAATCCAACGGACATCAGCAATGATGTCTCTCATTCTATGGCCTCTTCTGAATCTGGTTTGAACATCTGGAAGTTTTCTGTCAAGGTATTATTGCAGCCACTTCTGTGTTACCTACAGCAAAACTTTACTCGCATGAGATATCAAAGAGATTGTCTGATGATTTCCGCATTCTGTTGGGTCACCTCTCTTTGGAATGGACACAAATATTGATCTCTTCCAATCAGTAGGCCAGATAGTTGTCTTCCAAATTTCTTAGCAGAGATGAGTGAGTACCTCCTGTGCCACCTCACTTTCTTGAAATATTTCAATTTGTATTCCATCAATTCCTGGTGCCTTGTTCTTTGCCAGTTCCTTCAGTGCACCTTGGACTTCCTCCCTAAGTATCATTGGCTCTTGATCATATGCAACCACTTGAAACGGTTGAACATTAACTCATTTCCTTTTGGTACAGTTACTCTGTGTATTACTTCCATCTTTTCTTGATGCTTTCTGCATCATTCAATAATTTGCCCAGAGAATCTTTCAATATTTAAAGATGAGGCTTGAATTTTTTCTTTGGTTCCCCCAGCTTGAGAAATGCTGAGTGGCAAATTGAGTAGACAATCTTTTAAGAAAAGAAATATTGTATTAAAAAAAAAAAGTTTCTACTCAAATATATGTCCTGGAAAGGTAATTTATATTGTATAGAAACATTGTTTGGTTAAACAAATAGTTATGGTATGCTTCAACACTAAAATGCTAAATTTCTAAAGCATCATGTTACTTAGAAAGACATTGATTTATCACCTTTTCAAAGATTTTTCAAAATTCTCTATATTGGATAACTTGTATTAAAAATCATTTCTTTGGATGAGTTCTAAAAAGATTATGAATATATATGCATTTTATAGATAATTGACTTAAGATTAAGATTTTACTAATTTGTATTGCAATGTTTTCTTTATGAATGTGGCTTAAAAATGGAAACACTAGAATTACATATACTTAGCTACCAGTCCTTCCATAGGAGAAAGATAAGTCTTCTATTTCCTTAAAGATTTCCAGCCTTAGGTATCCTAAGCAGGGTAACTATGGGTTGGAACCAACTCAACAGCCTACAACCACCACTACCACCACCAGCAATGACATACAGCCCAAAATACATTTTGAATTTTAGAAAACTTGACTGAAATTTGGAAAAAATAGTACAGACATAGAATTTATATTCTGAATGTAAGTATAATATTAGATACATTTTACTACATGCAACAAAATCATAGACAGGCATATTCATATTCTACCTTTGCTACTTATTGAAACAAAAAACTGACAACTATTTAAGGAAAAGCACTTGTATATTATATTAGAGGCTCATGACTGTCATCTCACATATTAAGAGTCTACACTAAAGTATGCCACATGTTTCTGAGTCTGTTGTACTGTGATAGCTTGTGAGTTGCTGTTATGTTGGAAACTAAAGCACTGGTTTTCAAATACCTTTTCCATAGTGGACGGGTTTCAGTAGAGCTTTCAAACTAAGAACAAACTTGACAGAAGGAATAGGCAGTCTACTTCAGAGGGATTGTTGTTGTTGTTAAGTGCCATAGAGTTAACTCTGACTCATAAACATCTGTAAAGGATTTCTGAGAAGCGGCTGGTGAGTTTCAACCACCAACCTTGTGGTTCAAATTGACCATGCAGACCGGTGCATTATCCCGCAGCACCACACATTATCTGATATACTACCAGGTGATAGATCCTTCAGGATTGAAGTCATTCAAAATATGATTAAGAACTAACTGCCTCTTAAAAAAAGTGGACCTTAAGAATGAGGATGGAGCTAAGATTTCAGGATCTTGACTTGAACATAGGGATGACTCAAACTGAAAAGAAACAGCTATAAATATCTGTAAATAATCAGAATGTGGCATGTACAAAATATGAATCCAGAAAAATTGTTGTTGTTTTTGTCAGGTATCATCAAGTCGGAACCGACTCATAGCGACTCCATGAACAGCAGAATGAAACAGTGTCGGATCCTGGGCCAACCTCACTACCGCTGCCACACTTGAGTCCATCAATGATGCCACCTGGC
>NW_006408884.1:172526-177881 GCF_000296735.1 Chrysochloris asiatica | reverse complement strand
GCAAGTAAAGTTTTGCTCAAGGTAGTACAGAATTGGCTACAATCATACATTGACAGACAACTTACTGAGGTTCAAGCTGGATTCAGAAGAGGCCGTGGAAGGAGAGATATCATTGCTGATGTCCGATGGATCTTGGCTGAAAGCAGAGAATATCACAAAGATGTTTACCTATGCTTTATTGCGTACGCAAAGGCTTTTGATTGTGTGGATCATGACAAGCTATGGTCAACATTGCGAAATATGAGTATTCCAGAACACTTAATTGCTGGGGACAGCATACACAGACTCTGGGTTGATCAGTGGCCCTGTGACATGGAAAAAAATCTAACCCCATGGCCCTCCTAAGGACTGCGAGCCATGGACCCTGAGGGCCAAGGAAGTGACCTCCTGATGTCCCAGGTTCATTGGTTTTTGCAAACTCACTGGTAGGCTACCTCTTTATAATTTTCTTTGGTCCTAATATTGTTCATTCTATGCTTCTAACTCCAGTAATTGTAGCTTCTGAGAAAATGGTTTCTTTTATAATGCCTCTCTTAATGCCTTCACTGTGTTGGCAGTGCGTGGAGTCCTGGGAACAAATCTTTCTGAGGAACAAGCGATAGCAACCTGGGATGAATGTCAGAACTGCTCCCTATTTGATTATTCAGTTATGTTTGATATCCATGAACAATAATGGGTTTGAAACCCCTTTTTAGAGCCGAGGCAGTAAAAGTTTCCTTAGATAACTTAGAAATGCCAGGAACAGGTATATTGGGAATATGAGAAAAGGTGTTTAGAGAAAAAAAACCCAAGGTTTGTAAATAAAGTGGATTGGTAAATTCTGGGAATGTTGGATTAGAGGATAACAGTGGCACCCCCATTAAACTGCATCTGAATATAATCAGTTTAACCCAGAGGCTCTCCTTCCTCCTGAAAGTATATAGAAATGTGATAATTGAGAACAATGTAGCATTTTAGATATAGATAAATGAAGTCTGGTGCCTGAGATCTTGCTCACAAGCAAAAGTTTGCAAAGTGTACAAAGACAGCTTGGCTTCTTTCAGGAACCTTGCTTTATGTTAAGTATCCTTAAGAAACGTCACTGCTCTAGATCATTTAAGCCTAAAAATTAATATATAACAGCTTGATTGAACCTTTTTTTCTGTAATAAAAATGTTAGATTGTTAAGAAAAACTATGAAAATATCTTAAAAGTTGTTCCTGTGAATCATTATGGCCTGTTTTGAATGATTAATCACATTTCAGTTCCATATCCTGTCTTAATCACATCCTCACTTTGTGAATTACATCCTCCCTTTGTGAATTACATCCTTCCTTTATAACAAATACCTCCCTAAAAAAGAGACTAAAAGACTAAGGTAGAGTTAGATCTGTGTGCAATGCTGTGCAATGCTAGGCAATATGTTTGCAGATCTGCCTACCTGCCAGCTTGCATCATATCTATGTGTCTGTCTTTTTTGTATATATTTCATCTCTTTCTTTCTCTATCCCTTTCACCGCCAGATCTCCCTTCTTCGTGACACCCACACTTCCTTGTCGAGGCTGGACCCCTACATAGGACCTCGACACTTAATTGTACTCATGAGGAATCTGTACCTGGACCAAGAAGCAGTTGTTCGAACAGAGCCTGGGAACACTGAATGTTTTAAAATTAAGAAAGGTGTGTGACAAGGTTGTATTCTTTCACCATACTTATTCAACCTGTATGCTGAGCAAATAATACGAGAAGCTTAGTTCTATGAAGAAAAACGTGGCATCAGGATTGGAGGAAGATCATTAATAACCTGCAATATGCAGATGATACAACCTTGCTTGCTGAAAATGAAGAGGACTTAAAACATTTACTTATGAAGATCAAAAAGCACAGCCTTCGGTATAGATTACATCTCAATGTCAAGAACACAAAAAACCTCACCACTGGTCCAATAAACAACATTCTTATCATTGGAGAAAAGATTGAAGCTGTCAACTATCAACACTAGCGGAAGCAGCAGTCAAGAGATCAGACGACGTATTGCATTGGGCAAATTTGCTACATGGGAACTTTTTAAAGTGTTGAAGAGCAATGATGTCAGCTTGAGGACTAAGATGCACCTGACCTAAGCCATGCTATTTTCAATAACCTTATATGGATGCGAAAGCTGGACAGTGAATAAGGAAGGTCATTGAAGAATTGATGCCTTTGAATTATGGTGTTTCAGGAGAATACTAAAAGTGCCATGGGCTTCCAAAAGAACCAATAGATCTGTTTTGGAAGAAGTGCAGCCAGAGTGTTCCTTAGAGGCCCAGATGGTCAAACTTCGTCTCTCATACTTTGGACATATTGTCAGGAGGGAGCAGTCGCTAGAGAAGGAAATCATGCTTGGTAAGATGGAGGGTCAGAGGAAAATAGGAAAACCACCAATGAGATGGATTGGCCAGGTGGCAGCATTGATGGACCCAAGTGTGGCAACACTAGTGAGGCTGGCCCAGGATCGAACATTGTTTCGTTCTGCTGTGCATGGTGTTGCTATGAATCGGTTCGTACTCGATGGCACCTAACAACAACAATATTTGAATCTGAGTCTTGTTGTGACGTTGTAGGTTCAACAGTGGATTACTAACCTCATGGTTTGTGGTTTGAACCCACCAATCACTTCTTGGAATAACTATGCAGGGCCACTATGTATCAGAACTTACTTGACTGGACTTAACAACAATAACATGATAAATGTAGAAAAATCTGTAATTGTCAAGTACTTAATTCTATTTAAATCAATAACTAATAACCATGGGAAATAGTTTGGAAATTAAAAGTTGTATTTCATTGGACAAATATTTTCCAAAAGACCTCTTTATTATACATAAGAAATGGCACTGGAGAACTAAGGAGGCATTTTTTATTTTTAATACTTTGGGAAAAAAGAAAATAATTGATACATTCAGATTGTGGTATTGGAAAAGATTATTGAATATACCATGGACCCCCACAAGAACAAACAAATCCATTTTAGAAGAAGCATGACCTGAGTGTTTCTTAAAAACAAGTGAAGGGTGTCAAGACTATCATGTTTACTTTGGACATGCTGTCAGGGAAGACTATTTCCTAGAAAAAGGCATAATGGTTGGGAAAGTAGACTGTTTGTAAGATAAGGGAGGCACTCAGAAAGAAGGACTGGCACAGTGACAGAGAAATGGACTCAAATATTCCAAAAATAATGAGGTTGGCAAATGACTTATTTATGTGTTCTGTTACATGTAAGTTAGATATTAGAGTCAACTCAAAGACATCAAATGATATACTTCTGTGCAGATACCAGCATAATACCTGGGAGAGTTGGTATTTAATAACTGTTTTCTAACATATTAATGGGAGTGCGATGGCTCCATATGATTAGCATCAAACTGTGAACCACAAGGTCCATGATTTGAGTCCCAGCTGCTCTATGGTAGAAAGATGAAACTTCCTGTCCTGTGTAGATTTAAAGTCTTGGAAACTCTACACAGGGTCACTATGAGTCAGAACCAACTCAGTAGCACTTAATAACAACAATGCATAGATAATTATATTAATGACTGAATGTCTGTAATTTCACTGATAGTGCGTTTGTTAAAAACTACCCTTGGATTATACCCATCTGGAACTTACTTTTAAAATTATAGTCTGAGTTAGTCCTGCCTTTATTTATTTTTCTAAAAAGAAAGGAATTTTACAAGTTATTTAACATACAATTATTAGAAAATGATATTTTACTTTGGTCTTAGAGCATTATGTGTAAGACTATTTTAAATCAAATAATATTTTAATGTACAATCTGAGCTTTTATAATTATATAACATTTAATGATTTTCAACATAAGGAAAAACGCAAAATCAACTGTTTTAAAAATTGAATTTTTATACTCCGGGGATTTTAAGGTTTTCTGCAAACAAGCTTTGCTCCAGAAAATCCAGTTTAGGAGCAAACCGTTTTATAAGTTTTCTTTCTTTATCTCTTTCTTTCTTTTTTTAGCTCAGACTCATCTATATACAAGCATAAATTCTATCCATACTTTAGGGGTATGGCCCTTTGCATGGATATCATCATATTTAAAAATATATATAGTTTTACTATATAGGTTTCAGCTATCGGTATGCTCTTCAAAATATCACCTACTGCCTCTTCAAAACATCTTGATCTTATTATATTTTTCTAGTTCTGATGCATAAAAATTGAATGCAAAATTAATTGTATTATCAAAAGTGCTCAGAAACTAAACTTTATTGAAAATAGATTTTTAGCATGAATAATTGGGCTGCAATCAATATGCATGTGGTACCTGATGGAGAAAAAATAAGTTAAAGTTACATATGTTTCTCTATGGAATTTCTTTAAAACTGAACTAGATAACTGACTTCTATGTAGCCTCCTGCTTAACACTTTCCCAAAGAAGCCCTGTCTGACTACCTTTACTGAATCTCTTGTTATTGTTGTCAAGTGCTGTCCAGTGGATTCCGACTCATAGTGACTTGTATAGAGTATCCAACTAGCTGCTGGTGGATTTGAACCACTGACCTTATGTTAACTGATCAGTGCTTATTCTACAGTGTCATACCAGGACCCTGTACTGAACTTTTTGACCAGGTTATTAGCTCTGCCAATCCTTTTCATAATACTTATAACTAGTTTTTCAAAACAGATGATTTTGGCAATATACAAACAAGATATGGCTGCGGCTTTCTTCACTGGTTATCAAAGGAGGTAAGTCTTTCTCGCCCTTGTATAACAAGTCAAGTGAATTCGTTTATTTGATTTAAGTTTCAGGTATTACAAGTGTCTCCGTTTCAAATATTTTATATGTGATAGGAATTGAAACATAACGTCTAACTCAGTATTTTACCCATATCAACATCTTATACCTGATCTCTGGTGTGATTACCAGCACTGGAGTATGCGGTGGATGCATGTTTGATCTAATCTGAGGATTCACTTTTCCTTATTCTTACACTCTAGTTTGTCCACCTAGCTTGTCTGGAACAAGTATTTAAGACTTTTACTACTAGTATAAAGTTGGTGTTTCAAACCCATTGAAAGATACCTCGGAAGACAGTCTTGTGAACTGCTTACAAAAGATCATAGACTTGAAAACCTAACGAAGAAGTTCTGTTTTGTGCATAGGGGATCACCATTAATTGGAATTTATTCCAGGGACAAAAAATAACATACTAAAATTTTAAATCTACATTGTTATTTTTATTAGCCCAATAGTTCTGAAAGATGAGCAAAGATGTCAGCTTGAGGACTAAGGTGCACTCGAACCAAGCCATGGTATTTTCAATAACTTAATATGTATGTGAAAGCTGGACAGTGAATAAGGAAGACCGTAGAAGAATTGAT
>NW_006408884.1:171096-172171 GCF_000296735.1 Chrysochloris asiatica | reverse complement strand
AACAACAACAACAAAAATAATTCTGAAAATCATATTGTTATTTTTATTTTAATTCAACTGACTGTAAATTCTAATTTCTTTACAAAATGTTATTGGTTCTGCTATAAACTACTGAGAGATTTATCTATCCCCATATCCTTAGAATAGGTAATGAAAATGCAATATGTTTCATACAAATATCAACTGTAAACTCTGCAAGAGGTTTATTGTTTTTTTGTTCCATGGCATATGCTATAGTCTTCATATTATCCACTATGTGGATTATGAATTCTGCCCTAGAGAGTTTGAGTAAAAGATATGAAGTTTTATTCAGGTCTCAAATATGATTCTGTCTTATGTTTTTTTATTTTATTTATTTTTGTAAGTATATACTCATTTCACTTTGTTTCCACTAAATATCTTGATCTAAAAGAAAGATAAGTTTGTTTGTTTTTTATTGCTGATCCTTTTACATTTGTTAAACTTTCCCGCATCAGGCAGTAACATTGCTGAAGGCAGGATTTCATTTATTTCTCACCTTGATGGAGTCAAGTGTTTGACATAATGTTACTGACTAAGATATAATAAGGTTATTAAATAGAAAGAAGAAAGGACAGGTGAGAGATAAGAAAGGGAACGAGGGATAAAGAAAGTAAGTAAGAAAAAAAGAATGACATTTTGGCTACATACAATATCTGAGTTGTTCTATGTTGCTGTTGTTAAGTGCCATTGAGTTGGTACTAACTCGGAGCAACCTTATGCACAACAGAATGAAACACCATCTGGTTCAGGGCTAACTTCACAATCATTGCTACACTTAAGCCAATGATGCTGCCACTGTGCCAATCCAACTCACTAGGGGACTTCCTCTTTTTCTCTGACCCTCTACCTTGTTGTTGATAGGTGCTATAGAGTCAGTGCTGATTCATATAGACCTAAGGCAGAACAGAATGGAACACTGCCCAATCACAATTATTGCCATGCTTGAGCCCATTGATGCTGACACTTTGCAAATCCATCTCACTGAGGATCTTTCTCTTTTCCTTTGACCCTCCACCTTACCAAACACGATATCCTTCTCCAGTGACTGGTCCCT
>NW_006408884.1:161663-169966 GCF_000296735.1 Chrysochloris asiatica | reverse complement strand
CATTCTGTTGTGTCACCTCTCTTTGGAATGGTCATAAATATGGATCTCTTCCAATCACCAGGCCAGATAGTTGTCTTCCAAATTTCTTGGCATAGATGAGTGAGTGTATCCTGTGCCACCTCACCTACTTGAAATATTTCAATTTTTATTCCATCAATTACTAGAGCCTTGTTTCTTGCCAATTCCTTCAATGTACCTTGGACTTCTTCCTTTAGTATCATTGGCTGTTGATCATATAAATGCTACCTCTTGAAATGGTTGAACATCAAACATTTCCTTTTGGCACAGTGACTCTGTGTATTAATTCCATCTTCTTTGGATACTTTCTGCATCATTCAATAATTTGTCCAGAGAATCTTTCGATAACGAAAGTCAAGCTTAACAAACATAATATCCTTCTCTGGTGACTGGTGACAACATGTCACCTCTGACAATATGTTCAAAGTATAAGCGACATAGCTTGTTCATCCTAGCCTCCAAGGAGCACTCTGACTACTTCATCCAACTCAGATCTATTTGTTCTTTTGGCAGTCCATGGTAGTTTCCAGTATTTTGCTCCAACATCATAGCTTAAATGCATAAATTCTTCTATGGTCGTTATTATTCACTGTTCAGCATCAACATGCATATGAGATAATTGAAAATACCATTGCTAGAGCCAGGTGCACCTTAGTCCTCAAACTGACATCTTTGCTCTTCAACACTTTAAAAGGGCCCTGTGCAGCAAGTCTGCCTAATGCAATATGCCATGTGATTTCTTGAGTGCTGCGTCCATGAGTGTTGATGATTGATCCTAGAAAAATAAAGTATTTGACAACTTCAATCTTATCTCCATTGATTAGAATGTTGTTTATTAGTTCATTGGTGAGCATTTTTGTTTTCTTTACTTTGAGATGCAATCCACACCAAAGGTTATGTTCTTTGATCTTCATCAGTAATATGAAGAATTTTGTTTTTTAGTCCAGTGGTGAGGAATTTTGCTTTCTTTACATTGAGATGCATTCCATACTGAAGGCTGTGATCATTCTTGTTCACCAGTAAATATTTTAAGTCCTCTTCACTTTCAGCAAACAAAGTTGTGTCATCTGCATATCGCAGGTTGTTAATGAGTCTTCTTCCAATCATGATGCCAAGTTTTTCTTCATATAACCCAGCTTCTTGGATTATTGGCTCAGCATACATATTAAATAAGTATAGTGAAAGAATACAACTCTGTTGCACTCCTTTCATAATTTTAAATCATTCGGTGTTCCCTTTTTCTGTTCGAACAACTGCCACTTGGTCTATGTTCAGATTCTTCATGAACATGATGAAGTGTTCCAGAATAATCATACTTCTCAATGTTGTTCATAGCTTGTCATGATCCACTCATGGTATAGTACAGGTAATCATCTTTCTGGTATTCTGTGCTTTCAGCCAAGATCCATCTGATGTTAGTAATGATATTCCTTGTTCCATATTTTCTTATGGATACATCTTGAACCTTTGGAAGTTCTCTGTCAATGTATGGTACCTTTAGTAAAACTTTACTTGCATGGAATGCCAGTGATTTTGTCCAATGATTTCCACATTCCATTGTCTCACCTCTCTTTTGAATGGGCACTCTCCCACTCAGTTGGTCAAATACTTGTTTTCCAATTTCTTTGCACATATGAGTGAGTGCCTCCAGTGCTGCCTTACTTTCTTGAAAGATTTCAATTTGTATTCCATCAATTCCTGGTGCCTTGTTCTTTGCCAATGCCTTCAATGTTCCTTGGACTTCTTCCTTCAGGATCATTGGCTCTTGATCATATGCTACCTCTTGAAATGGTTGAACATCAACTATTTCCTTTTGGTACAGTGACTCTGTGTATTCCTTCCATCTTCTTTTGATGCTTTCTGCATCATTCAACAATTTGTCCAGAGAAAATCCTTCAATAAAGCAAGTTGAGGGTTAATTTTTTTCTTCAGTCCTTCAGCTTGAGAAATGTTGAACATGTTCTTCCCTTTTGTTTTCCTAACTACAAGTCTTTGCACATTTTGCTATGTTATAATAAAATATTTCTACTATAATTATACCTAGAGTGAAATTTAGAGTTCTTTTATGGCACTGTGGGTTAATGCATTGGCCTACAAGGTAGGTTTGAACCACAAGGTTGGTAGTTCAGGCTCACCAGCCACTACTGGGAAACGCTATACAGAGCTACTATCAGTTGGAACCAACTCTGGGTTTATGAGCAGAGTAAAATTTGGAGTATATTGAGGTTATTTAGAGCCCCTCCCCAAAGTAAAATTTTTAAATAACAAAATTTATTCTGAATTTTAAAATATTGCCATATGTTGTTGTTGTTGTTGTTAAGTGCCATCGAGTCGGGTCCGACCCATAGCGACCCTGTACAGGGTTTCCTAGGGTGTAAATCCTTACGGGAGTAGAAAGCCTCATCTTTCTCCCGCGGAGCGGCTGGTAGTTTCGAACCGCTGACCTTAAGGTTCGCAGCCCAATTCATAACCACTACGCTACCAGAGCTCCATTTAACATTAATCCTCATTGTTTGTCCCTATTTTTTTTAATGCTTTTATTGTGAATTGAGTGATAGTTTACATGGGAGTACATTGGTTTTACATTCTACCAATCATATTTTGTTTCAATGCAATGATTACAATCCCCTCATGCACCACCTTTTCATCTTTTTTTTTTTTTTTTTTAATGCACACAGAAACACTCAGGGATTTTAATTTTAATCATTTGAACAACCAAAGGGCCTATTTTGCAAGTCAGACTCCTGTCTGTCAGCAGTCTATAGTCCTCAGCTGCTCTATCTCTTCATGTCATCATTTCTGCCTGCATCTCTGGTATTGCTGCTTCTCTGGTTAGGACCTCACATTCTGCTCCTGCTTTTCTCTCTTGATGGTCCTAAGTTCCTCTTTGCCTGGAGTGTAAGTTTAACTACACCCCTGTCACTTTTTGTAACACAACTTCTACCTGTACAATTAGCCATGATAACAACTGGTGGTGGTGGTGGTGGTGGTGTGCAGTGGAGTTGGTTCCGACTCATAGTGATCCTGTATAGTTTCCGAGGCTCTAAGTCATTACAAGAGAAGAAATCCTCAATCCTCGTCTTTCTCCCAGAGAGCCGATGGTAGTTTGAACTGCTGACTTTGAGGTTAGCAGCCCAACTGGTAACCAGTGTGTTACAAGAGCTCCTTATGATAACCAATACTCACTATTAAATCGAAAGAATCCTATCCTTATCTTCTTTCACCAGACCTATCTGTACAAAATGGAAACTATTCAGTGGGGATTGTACCTTCCCACACTCCCACACTCCCTCCCAAACTAAAAAACTAAATTCCCTCATGAAAACTTGTAAGCCAGCCAGCAACTTTATAGTTTTTCCCCGCCCGCCGCCATTTTAGGTAGCCAATGTCTATGTTACCTGTCCCTATAACGTCTATGCACTAAGGGAATATGTTTGGTCCTTGATGTGATGTCTCCTTTCCTTTTGGTCGGTATTTTGAGCTACTTCATTCATAAATGGAATCCTAGTGTGGGCTCTGTGGGTAAATGAGTCAGACTGCAAAGTCCTTTGAAGTGCAGCCTTGCACTTTAGGCCTCCGGACTGAGTAAAGTTGACTACCTACAGGCAGAAGAAAGGCTTGCAGAATGTGCCCTTTGTGCATCACAGACTGGCTAAAAGAACTTCTTTTAAAGTGTGCTGGAGCAGGGGAAATGTCAAGGGATCACATGGCTGAGAGGCCGAAAACAAGTGTGAGGGGAACTTGCGGTTTTGTAGATAAGAGGCATTTCTGACTGGAGAACTGCTGCATCCTGAGTTGATTCTGATCCTGAATTTTGCCCTGTTCACTTCTCTAATAATATTGGTATGAGTTCTGTGTACCCATTGCAGTGGATTATCAAATCCAGATGTGAAGCAGAGTACTGTGGGAGGAACGGTTGGTAAAGAAGGTTGTAGGGTGAAGCCTCCGACTTTGTGAAGCCAAACATGACTTTCACATGGGTCATGCAGTTTGTGTTAGAAGCAGGATTCATTGCAATGGCTCCAGATGAATGGAAGTTTGATGTGTTGTAAGAGAAATAACCATGGTTGTGAGAAGTGAAACTTGATTTTTAAATGGTTAGTTTGGATTTTGTAGCATACTGGTTACGAATTGGGCTGCTAACCTTAAGGTCAGCAGTTCGAAACTACCAGCCGCTCCACGGGAGAAAGATAAGGCTTTCTGCTCCCGTAAAGGTTTACAGCCTCGGAAATCCTGTACAGGGTTGCTATGGGTCGTAACCGACTTGATGGCACTTAACAACAACAACAACATAGGTGGCTCAAGAAGTTCTGGTGTGGTCGTTGTTGTTAAGTCCCATCGAGTCGGTTCCAACCCATAGCAACTCTGTATAGGGTTTCTGAGGAGCAACTAATAAGCTTGAACCTCCGACCATGAAGTTCAAATGGCTTTACAGTCTGGTGCATTAACCCACAGCACCAAACCAGGTTAATGCGCTGGACTGCAAAGTCGGTTTGAAACTCAAGTGGTTCAAGCTCAGCAGCTGCTCCTCAGAAACCTTATACAGGGTCCCTATTAGTTGGAACCCACTTGACAGCCCTCAACAACAATAACAATGGTGGGTTGCTAAGAGTCAGACCTGACAAGACAGCACTTAACTACAATGGCTAAATGGAATGTAAAAGGCAGAATGCTTAAATTGTGTGCTAGAAATCAACTGTTGAGTTGCCTGAAGCAGATATTCATATTGGATCCAACCTACAGATCTACCCAGTCAGAGGCCCAAGTTCATTTGCATATGAATTGGATGATTCTAAGGATGGAGAAGGAAAGAGTGAATTCCAGTGTTTTTAAAAAGTTTATGTGTTGAACTGTCTTTTGGATATTGGTGTCTCCACCCTGCTATTGTAAAATAGACATACAGGTATGATAAATTTATATTGTGTTATGAATGCAACAAGTTTGTAAATCTGCCTTCAGCCTACACTTGATTGGATTTGCTAAAAAAAGGAGTTAGAATTTGCCCTGAAATAGTCTTTTAGTTTAAAGCCTTTGTAGTATGTGGAGCCTTTGGTGGAATCCTGAGCCCCACCCAGAACCTTCTGAGTTGGTACATTTGCATTTGAAAAGACATGCAGACCTACCCAGAGCTGTTGAGAGAACTGGAGAGTTTTGACTGAAAGAACTCTGGAGTGGGGGTGGGTAGAGAAGAAGAAAAGTGTCTGACTTTTAGAGTTTTAAGCAAACTGCTTGCATTGGAGACATCAAAGCAAAAAGCTTTGTGTTCATCAGAGACTATCCCCCGTCTAGGACTGAAAGTTAAGGGGACCCAGCAAACAGTCTTGTATGCTTATATAGAATTGGGGGCAATGCAGCCATGAAGACGTGGACTTAATTCAGACATGTTCCATTGGCACCTGAAGACTGTGGGGACTTTGGGTATTGCCTCCACTGATTTTCCTATGCTGTGCCATATTCTATTGCTTTATTTGAAATCCATATCCTATTGTTGTGTTTTTAATTATCTAACTTCACAGAGTATGGAGCTCTGGTAGCATAGTGGTTACAAACTGAACTGCTACCCTCAAGATCAGCAGTTTGAAAGTACCAGCTGTTCTGGGGTAGAAGGAAGAGGCTTTCTGCTCTGGTAAAAGCCTCAGAAACCCCGTATAGGGTCACTGAGTCAGAACTGACTCCACGGCACACTACCACCACCAACAACAACAATTTCACATACTAAGAGGCTTCAAGATGCTCCTGGAAAAATTTCATTATCTATTTCTTTTTCTATAAAATTTTTGAAGCCCTTCATTCATGGTGGAGTCTGTGAATCCTTTCAGTATACAGGATTATGAAAATGCTATAATCATTATACAACTAAGAAAATTAATAACAATTCCAAAACATTTGCTTGTATCTAATCCTCCTCAGTGTAAAGAAAACAAAAATCCTCACAATTGGACCAACAAATAACATCAAGATAAACAGAGAAAAGATTAAAGTTGTCAAAATCTTCATTTTGCTTGGATCCACAATCAACACTCACGTAGGTAAGCAGCAGTCAAGAAACTAAGTGATGAATTGCATTAGGCAAATATTTAAATTATTAAAGAGCAAAGATGTCACTTTCAGGACAAAGGGGTGCCTAACACAAGCCAGCAATATATGCTCAAGCATAACACTTCTGAGGATGGTGCAGGATTGGCAGTGTTTTATCCTCTTGTGCATAGAATCACTATGAGTTGAAACAGACCCAATAATAAGAGGCATTCTTTCTTAATTATAGAGGAGGCAATCTCTCTATTCAGAAAGTTCTGAGTGTCTCCATTGTCAAAATGACCTAAGGGCATTAATAAAACATAGAATGTGGGGGACAGCAATACTAGACATCTTGTAATTCTATAATGCACAATGTGCTGCTGTTAAATGCCACAATGGATAATCACCTTGGAGAGAATTTGACTGAAATATTTAATCAAGGATAGATTAAACTCTATATATACAAAGTAACTTGAGATAGTAAATAAAAACTGAATATGTTGATGCTTAAAAACATAGTTTGAATGCCAAGATGTAGTTTTCATAAAATTATTTTTTTTGTTGTTAATGCCATCAAGTCAGTTCCAAGTCATAGCGACCTTGTATAGCGTTTCTGAGGAGCAAGCAGTTGGTGAGTTTGAATTGCCCACCTTGTTGTTTAAGGTCCAGTGCTATTTGGCTCTAGTTCATAATGACATTATGTACAACTGAACATAATTTTGGCTGATCCTGTTGAACCTGTTGTGTTAACCAATGTCACTGAGGGTGCCTCTCATTTGTGCTCATCCTCCACTTTATCTTTCCTGATCATGTGACTAAAGTATGTGAGTTGAAGTCTTGCCATCCTTACCTCTAAGAAATATGTTCATTATATTCCTTCAGAGACTGATGTGTTAATTCATTTGACCTTCACTATTATGGTGTGGTGTTTTGGGTTAATGCACTGGACTGCATTTGACCCTTAGGGTCAGCAGTTCAAGGCCACCAGCTGATTCTCAGAAACCCTATGCAAAGTCACCATGGGTTGGCACTGACTTGATGGCACTTAACAACAACAACAACAACAATCCTGGTGTGGCATTTTAGAATAAACACTGTTCAGTGAAGTCAGCTTGAATCATAAGGTTGACTGTTCAAACTGACTAGTTGCTCTTCGGAAACCCTATACAGGGTCGCTATGAGTCAGAACTGATTCGACAGCACTTAACAACAATATACTCAATATTCTTAACCACCTCCACATTTTGAATGCATTAATAATTTTTCTGTCTTCCTTTTCTTATTATCTAACTGCACATACTTAGTAAAGGGACTTGAAGAAGTTCGTGAAAGAATAGGACTGAAAGATAATGAAATTTCTTTCTTGGCCGTTGCTTGCGTTAGTGTTGAACAGAAGACAGGTGATATATTTCCTGGAAAAGACTTGTCCAGTAGAATCAGATATGAGGTTGATTTGTTGAGAATAAATTACAGTTTTAACTGCTATGAAGTTCAAAAAATAAAAAGGGCACAAATCTAAATATTCAAACTAACAGTCATTGACACAAATTTGCTCAGGGAAACCCTGTGATCTATTTTTACTCTGATAGGAATCATCCAGAAAGGAAGGAGCGGCTGAATTTATAGTACAAAGAAGTGATTATTAACAATGTACACGTCCCATAAAACCAGGTGAGAATGAAACCAGAGCTAAAAGGAAGGGACTAGTCTTCAACAGAGGAAGGAACACAACTTAGTTGTAAATAAAGGCAAACATGTAGATTCATTGTCAGGAGTTGGAGGAGTATGGTTATGGTGATATTATTTTCTCTGTGTTGGTGTGAGTTCTGACTCATTGTTGTTGTTATTGTTAAGTGTCACCTAGTCTGTTCTGACCCATAGCAACTCTGTATAGGGCTTTGGACGAGCAATTTGTGAGCTTGAATCTCTGATCTTGCAGTTCAAAGGACTTTGCAGTCTGGCTCATTAATTCACAATGCCAAACTAGGACTTCTTTCTCTCTCTTGCTTTCTCTCTCTCTCTCTCTCTCTCTCTCTCTTTCTCTCTCTCTCTCTCTTTCTCTGTCTCTCAATATCGGTTGTTGTGAAGTGCTGTTGAGTTGATTCTAACCTACAGCAACACTGTATAGGGTTTCCAAGGAGCAGCTGGTGAGCTTGAACCATCAACCTTGCAGTACAAATGACTTTGCAGTCTGATGCATAAGCCCACAGCATAACAGCATAACACCAAGACTTTTCTAGACTTTTCTCCTTTCTCTCTCTCTCTCT
>NW_006408884.1:138703-155863 GCF_000296735.1 Chrysochloris asiatica | reverse complement strand
GTATACCATGTTATATCAATTGACCATGGTGTTTCCTGAAACTAGAGTCCTGAGCCCCCAGGCTCCTCAACTTATTACCTTAAAGTATTTGCTACTACTCTGGTAGCGTAGTGGTTACGAATTGGGCTGTAAACCTTAAGGTCAGCGGTTCGGAACTACCAGCTGCTCCGCGGGAGAAAGATGAGGCTTTCTACTCCCGTAAAGATCTACACCCTCGGAAACCCTGTACAGGGTCGCTATGGGTCAGAACCGACTCGATGGCACTTAACAACAACAACAGTATATTTTCATCAGTTTTCAATCTGTTTTTTCCACCAAATTCAAAATTGTGCTTACAATGGATTTTATGTCTGAGACCTTTGTGACAACCACTATGTAAATCTATCTTGATTGGAGCTTTCCTTTTTCACTGACCTTCCTCTTTAGCATCTCTTTCTCCAGTGACTGGTCCTTTCTTATAATATGTTCAAAGTATGAGAGATGAAGTCTTGCTTTCCTATTCTTAAAGGAGCATTCTGGCTGTACTTCTTACAACACAGACCTGTTTGTACTTTTGGTAGTCCATGACAGTTTCAATACTATTCTCTAACACCAAAACTCAAATGCATCAATTCTTTTATGATCTTCCTGATTCATTGTCCAACTTTCACAAGCATATGAGGTTATTGAAAATATTTTGTCTTGATTTAAATGCACGTTAGTTTTCAAAATGATGTCTTTGCTTTTGAGCACTTTACAAGGTCTGTGGAGCAGATTTGTTTGACACAAGATTTCTTGACTGCTGCTTGAATGAGTATTGATGGCTTATCCATGAAAAATGAATCCTTTGAAAACTACAGAATTTTCTTCATTTATCATTGTAAAATTTATTACTTGTTAGGAGTTTTGCTTTCTTTTCTTTGAGGTGCAATCCATAATGAAGACTTGTCTTTAATCTTCATCAGTAAGTTAATAAGTTCTTTAAGTTCTCTTAGCTTTCAGCAAGCAAAGTTGTGTCATCTGCACATCACAGGTTATTGACGAGCCTCCCTCCAATCCTAATACCACATTCTTATTCGTATAATACAGTTAATTGTATTATTTGTTCAGCATACAGGTGAAAAAGTATGGTGAAAGGATACAACCTTGGAATACACCTTTCCTGATTTTATATTATTCAGTAATTCCTTGTTATGTTTGATCGATTGCCTCAAACTATGTACCAGGTCCTCAAAAGCACAATCAGAATACTCACCCTTCACAATATTACCCATATATTTTCATAGTCCACACATTCAAAAGCCTTTGCCTAGTCAGTAAAGTACAAGTAAATATCTCTCTGGTATTCTCTGTTTTCCATCTGATGACAGCAATGATGTGCTTAGTTCCATGTCCTTTTCTAAATCCATCTTTAATTTCTGGAATTTTCTTGTTGATGTACTGTTGCAGTCATTTTAGAAATATCTTTTGTGAATTTTTACTTCCATGTGATATTGATGATATTGTTCCAAGGGTTACCTTTTTTCGGAATAGGTACAAATATAGATCTCTTCCAATCAGTAGGCCACATATCTAGTCTAAGAATTTCAGTCCATTTATGCTGGGATCAAGAGAGTAATTTTGCAGTTATCAGTCCACTGTTTATCTTAAAGCACCACTTCGAGATGCCCTAATTTAATTTGCATGCTGTGGAGTCAATTTGGACTCATAACAACCCTGAATAAAGACTCTGAGCCTATGATCTCTAAGGAAGCAGAAAGTCTCATCTTCTTCCCTGGAATGGCTGGTGGACTCGAACAACTGGTATTGTAGTTACGACATCAGTTTGACTTGTTATTATTGTTAGGTGCCATAGAGTTAACTCTGACCCATAGTGACCTTATGTACAACAGAATGAAACATCACCCAGTGCTGTACCTTTCTTACAAGTGCTGCTATGTTTGCACTGCCTGTTGATTCTATCACTATGACACTCCATCTCACAGTGATGGCGGTTATGTACCATGGAGTCGGTTCCTACACATAGTGACCCTCTTTTTCTCTGACACTCCACTTAACCAAGCATGATGTTCTCTCCAGGGACTGGTCTCTCATGAAAATATGTCCAGAGTATGAGAGATGATGGATGGCCATTTTAACTTCTAAGGAGCATTTTAGTTGTATTTCTAACACAGATTTTTTTTGTTATTCTGGTAGCCCATGGTACTTTTAATATTTGTCTCCAACACCATAACTCAAATACATCAATTCTTCTACGTTATCCTTATTCATTGTCCATATTTCCCGTGCATACGAGACTACTGAAAATACCATGACATCAAACTGACATCTTTGCCCATCAACACTTAAGAGAGGTCCTGTGCAGCAGACTTGAAATTATCACAGATAATATCTCTAACTTTCCAGTTAAATCTGATTCCTAATAAGCCTATAGAATAGATTAGAACTATCCCAAAGGGTTCTCAAGTTGACAAACTTTAAAGATGATGTCGGTCACACTTTTCACCTGTGGATTAGTTTATGGGTTTCTTTCCTTTTGGTTAGTAACTAGTGCTCCTTATCCCTGAGAATAAATGTTTTTGTTTGTTTGTTCTTTTTTGTCTTTTGTTTTGTTTTCTTTTGAATGGCAAAATAAAATTCTCTGGAAAGTAAGGAGGATCCCTACTCTGGATTCTGATATGTATAGCCTCATACAAGGGACCTATCTCTGGAGGAGGACATCAGCACAAAAGGGGAAGATCCCGCAGTGAAATGGATTAATCCAGTTCAGTGACAATAGGCTCAAACATAACAATTGGGAGGGTGGTCTTGACAGTGTTATTTTGGTTTAGTTCTGCTATGCACTGGGTCACTCTGAGTTGTAACAGACTTGACAGCACCTAAAATTAGCAACCATAATAACAATAGGAGAAAGAGTCTCCTTCAGAGAAAATTGAACTCAGGGTACAACCAAATGCATGGAAAGGAGTGAGTGAAGCAGTGCATAAAAGCTTTCATGATTTCGCTATTGATTGTTAAGAAGTGGCATGGATGGTACTTTTCCTTGTTTTGATGCATACATTAAAGTGTTTTCTGTCTTTGGCCTCAAATTTCCTGCAATCTAGTTAGAGTACACTTTTACTTGTTTCATAAAGAATAGGGACTAACTTTAATGGTATTATCGGTATAGATACTAAATTCAGACAAGATAAACTAAGAGAGAAAATAATCAATGATTTAAGCCCAGGTTTTCAGGACATTCATTTAATATTTGCAAAAGAAACTTGAATAAATTGGGTATTTATATTCCTTTATGCCCTTCCATTGTGACTTTATAATAAATGAGATACCTTTTGTAAATATTGGAAGTTAATATTCTGTTGTTTGGAAAAGCAATTTGAACATTCAACTAGCGAAACCCCGTGAAACTACCTAATGCCACTGAATACAGCTGAAGAATAATTTAATGAATTTAGAAGACAAACTACACACTTTGTGCCAAGCCTATCAAGGAAGATACAATTTCAAACAAATGGAATAAACTCCCACAAATTGATTTTCCTTTGTGTTCACTCATCAGTGTAAATACAATTAAACGGTAAAACCTATACTTGTTCAAGGGAGATGTTTTCTGTTCATATTCATGCTCTGTGGGTGCTTTGACTTCTGATATTTAGTTGTTTTATGAAAACTACAAGTTCATGGGACTTTATCACAAAGGATTAAAACTTGTGAATTTCCTTTGTATTAAGAATAGTATTATAGCTTTTCGTCAAATTATGCTATCAAGGATTCCCTTTTGAAATAATTTAGAATAGTTATGAGATCCAGAAGCTTTAAATTTTCATGTAGTGTAATTTAAATAAAATGAGCTGTAGTTTCTTCCCATTACAGTGATATGAAAAACAAGAAAATTTAAAGCAGCATCTTTAGTTTTTTATTGCAAAAGTGTAAATCCCCATGTGAATACCTCTTATTGAGAATGTGATGCTTACAAGTAACGTACTGGTATATAAACTCTGAATTCAATAGTCTAATCTTCACAGAAACCACCTAAGTTAATATTGTTGTTGTTAATTGTCATTGAGTTGATTTTGACTCAGCAACTATTAGTAGCTCTCATTTTCCAATGACAGCTGTGATTGAAAGAATATGATCTTGTCCAAAATCGTGCTGTGTAAGATATGCTTATGGGATGGGATTCATCTCTTGCTAAAACCAAAGCTTGTCCTACATACTAAATAAGCAATCAAATAATTTTACCTCCATGTAAGAGACAAAGACTGTTTTGTTATGTTTTTATTTTGTTTTCTGTTGTCTCTATTTGGGTTTAGAATCAGAATTACTGGTACTATAGACAAACTCCACATACTGAAAATCTGCATCCATTGTCAAATCACATGGGTTCCAATGTGATGACTACAAGATAGTTTTATTCTGAGATTAAAGCAGAAATTGAATCTTTATTGACAAGGAATCAGCTAAAACTAATGGCAGTTTTGTACTTGAGGTAAAGCAAACACTGAAAAGACCACAAAAGCAAGAATGTATACAACTGGAAATTGAGATTTGTTTAATGTGATTCAAACATATAAAATAAAAGTATGCTTATGAGTCCAGCCAATTTGCTTGGAATATTTATAAGTTTTATTATTGGCATTAATTTTGCTTTGTCCTTAAGAAGAACATAAAATTAACTTAGCCTAATGATCCTTTTAAGGAGCTCTGGTAGCATATTGATGAGGAGTTGCCCTGCTAACCTCAAGATCAGCTAGTTGGAAACTACCAGCAGTTCCATGGGAGCACGGTGAGACTTTCTGTACCTGTAAAGATTTACAGCCTCAGAAACCCTACACAGAATCACTATGAGTGGGAACCGACTCCACGGCATACCACAACCACCACTCACCAATGATCCTTTTAGCAATTGAGGGTGGTGATCAGATTCATGTAGCCATTAAAAAAAATTGTTGTTGTTGTTGTTGTTAGGTGCCATTGAGTTGGTGCCGACTCATAGTTAAAATCTACATGTAATGAATAACAGTTGTTTTAAAGCCTGGAAGCTTCAAAAATACTATTCTAATATACCACTCTGTTGTGTTGTGAATACTTGGCTTTTGGGACCACACAGCACTATTTACTAAGTGTTCTTCAGATGATTTCAGCATGAGCCAGTACTCTGAAGTACTGAATACTGTAATCTGTCATTAAAAATGCCTCTAGTGTCACTCAATTCATTTTGTGGGCAATAATTTTGGCTCTAAAAATAAAATTAATACATTGCTACCCTGGTCACTCCCAAAATAACTTTATACTAAGTGGTTTCAATACTTTTAAGATAATATACTAAATTAGTATTTCGAAATGCTCCTTGGAAGGCAGGATGACCAAACTTTGTCTCTCAAGCTTTGGATATATTATCAGGAGGGACCAGTCACTGGAGAAGGAAATCATGTTTGGTAAAGGGGAGAGTCATAGAAAAAGAGGATGACCCCAACAAGATGGACTGGCACAGTGGTGGAAGCGATGGGCTCAGGTGTAGCAACAATTGTGATGTTGGCCTAGGACTGGTCAGTGTTTTGTTTTGTGTGCATAGGGTCACTATGAGTCAGTACCATCTCAATGGTACCTAACTACAAACAACAAATTAATATTAATTCCTGTCATTTTATGTCTATCGTAACATGTATGTTACTTTATATACAAAACCATAATGAAAAAATAATTAGTTGCATTGCACCTTTTATTGTCCCACCATTGTCTTGATATGAACAGAGAGGTGGCCTCAGAGGCCAAAAATTCCATAAAAACCGAACTTGACCCTCAGTGTTTCTCATTTTGTTAGTCTACACACACAACACAGGTATCAAAAGGTCCAGAAAGTGCTCATGACTTATCACTAATCACCTTGAAAAAATGATTTCTACAATTTTTCACAGTAAGACATAACATTTGAAGGGTATACAGACAGTCACCTAAGTGGATTTTCACCACCAAGAATATATCTTCCACTAGGGATTTTATAGTGATCACTTAGAATCTCAGACGCAGGTAGAAGTAGGGGTGAATTCAATCTTCTGTAGTTTAGAGTAGAAAACAAAACAAAACATAATTCGGAACTAACTCCATTATTTAAAAATCAACATCTGGAGGCTATATACATTTTAGAAATCTTTGTCATGGGTGTATTAAGAAGTAAATATCAAGAACAAGTTGATGCATTTTAGGAGTTTCTTTGCATCACAATGTCATGTACTGTTTGAATATATGTCTTGCACTGTTTGAATACATTCAGGTTATATGGATAGCATAAATGACCACTATTAAAATGCAGGATTGCATTCTTAGCTGAATTAGATTTTTCCTTAATTACTTATCTAAGAAAAATGGAATATTTTTTATTGTTTATGAGGAGACAACTTTCAAAATTGAATCCACCAAAAGACTTTCTTCTTTATCTTATTTTCAATCAAGACACAGGAATGAATGATATCATTGCTGCATAATTTCCTAGAAATTACTTATTACTATGAGATAGAAGGAGTCATGGTGTGGCACTGGGAGCTAATGAGTCAGACTGCAAAATCATTTGAACTGCAAGTTTGGTGGTTCAAGCTCACCAGCTGCTCCTTGGAAACCCTATACAGGTTTGCTATGGGTTGGAATGAACTCGACAACACTTAACAACAACAATGAGATAGAAATCATCTGAGTTATGAAGAATTTTTAATTAAAAGCCTATGTTATTTAAGATATCAGATAAATTAATTAACAGCTATGAAATCAAGTTGTCAGGCAATTGTTGTTTTTGTTGTTAAGCGCCATCGAGTCGGTTCCGACCCATAGCGACCCTGTACAAGGTTTCCGAGGGTGTAAATCTTTACGGGAGTAGAAAGCCTCATCTTTCTCCCGTGGAGCGGCTGGTAGTTTCGAACCGCTGACCTTAAGGTTTGCAGCACGATTCGTAACCACTACACTAATAGGAGGCATGAAATTAAAGTATGGCAAGAAATGAAAATATGCCAAGAAAACCCTAATGTGCTAAGCCACAAGAACTGTGCTTTTTCTAGAACTATAATGGTGAGTCAAAAATTATCTGCATGCTAATTATATTAAAATGCTGGTCCATATCTATAGCGGATGTCAATATTAAGTGTGAATGGGAAATGATTCTGTCAAATAGATGAGTGCCAGTGGATTTTGTGGCCAATTATTTGCAAACTAGCCATGGCTTTGCTAATGAAATAATCCATGAAAGACATGAGTTTCAAAAAGTTTGTGTGAAATTGGTACTGAATCTGCTCACAGAAGAATACAAATAGAATTGTTTGGACATCTGCAAACCAAATTTGGGCCTATAGTCAAAGGAAGGTAAAAGTTTCTTTTAAAACTTTGTGACTAGTTATGAGACAGGGATTCATCACTAGAAGCCTGAGAGTAAAAGATAGAGTATGGAATGGAATCCAAATCAAACTAGAGAGGAGAGTCAGAACACTTTCATATGTTTAGTCAATGAAAATCTTATGAACAGCAGTGGAACACCGTCAGATTGCACTAGAATATTAAATATTGAAACATGATTAAAAGCACAAGAATATTGTCAGACATAGTGCCAGAAAATGAGCTCCTCAGGTTGGAAGACACTCACAATATGACTAGAGAAGAGCTACCTCCTCAAAGTAGAATTGGCCATGATGACGTAAATGAAGTAAAACTTTTAGGGATTTCATTTGCTGATGGAGCACAACTCAAAACAGCTGTAAACATCTATGAATAATTGGAGCATGGAATGTACAAAGTATGAATCTAGGAAGATTGTAAGTTGTCAAAAATTAAATGGAACACATAAACGTCTATATTCTGGGCTGAAATGAACAGATACAGGTTATTTTGAATCTGACAACCCCGTGGTTTACTTTTTCAGGAGTGACAAATTGAATAGAATTGGTATCACATTCATCATTACAAAGAACATTTCAAGATCTGTCTTGAATTAAATACAACACTGTGATAGGATAATATCTGTATGTCTTCAAGGAAGACAGAACTCCTGGTGTGGTGCTCTAGGATAAATGCTCAACTGCAAGGTTAGTTTAACCAAAAGGTCAGTGATTCAAACTCACCAGCTGCTCCTTGGAAACCCTATACAGTGTTGCTATGACTTAGAAGACCTGATGACACTTAGCATCAAAAACAACAAAGAAGACAATTTAATACAAATATTATTCATATTTATGCAGCAACCTCTAAAGTCAGTGATTATGAAATGGAAGAATTATACCACTTTCTTCAGTCTGAAATTGATCAAATATGCAATCAAGATGTACTGATTATGACTAAGAATTGGAAAGCCAAGGGTGGAGACAAAGAGAAAGTGGTTGGAAAATATGGTCTTTGTGCTAGAAACTATGCTGGAGATCACATGAGAGAATTTTGCAATAACAATGACCTGTTCATAACAAATATGTTTTTTAAATACATAAATACACATGGAAGAGTCCTGGTGTGGCACTGTGTGTTAATGCGTCAGACTGTAAAGCCATTTGAACAGCAAGGTTGGTGGTTCAAGCTCACCAGCTGCTCCTCAGAAACCCTATACAGGGTCGCAATGGGTCAGAATCAACTCGATGGCACTTAACAACAACAACATACACATGGACCTTACTAGATACGTTACAGAGAAATCAAATTGACTACATCTGTGGAAAGAGAGGGTGGAAAAGCTCCATATCTTCAGTTAAAAAAAGGCCAGAGAAGACTGAAACAGACTGTTAATTGCTCATATGCAAATTCAGACTAAACCTGAAGAGAATTAAAACAAGTGCAGAAGGATGAAATTATGACCTTCAACATATCCCACCTGAATTTAGAGACTATATCAAGAACAGATTTGATTAATTTGACACTAATGACTGAAAACCAGAAAATTTGTGGGATAACACCAAGAACATCATAAAGAAAGAAAACAAAAGGTCATTAAGAAGACAAGAAAGAAGTAAAAGAACAAATGGATATTAAATACGATTCTGAAATTTGCTCTCCAGTGTAAAGATACTAAACTAAACGGAAAAAAAAGAGGAGGTCAAAAAGCTTAAAAGAAATTTCTAATGGCAAGGTAGAGAAGACAAAGTCAAATATCTTAATGAAATTTGCAAAGATCTGGAGCTAGAAAAGAAAAGGGAAGACTATGCACAGCATTTCTCAAGGTAAAAGAACTGAAGAAAATAAGGCTCAACTTACAATATTGAAAGATTATATGGATAATGTATTGAATGATGCAGAGAACATTAAAAGAAGATGGATTGGATGCAGAGTCACTGTACCAAAAAGATATGACTGTTGTTCAAGCATTTCAAGAGGTAGCATATTATCAAAAGCCAATGATACAGAGGAGGTAGTCCAAGGTGCTGAAGGAATAGGTAAAGAACAAAACATTAGGGATTGGTGGAATACAAACTGAAATCTTTAAACAAACTGTGCAGCACTCATCTTTGCCAAGAAATGTGGAAGACAACTACCTGGCCAACTGACTGGATTAGATCAGAATTTGTGTCCATTCCAAAGAGGGGTTACCCAATGGAATGAAAAAAGCATTGTGCAATATCATTGATAATCCATGAGAATAATGTTTTTATAAAGGTAATATAAAAATAGCTGCAACCACTCATTGACAGAGAACTTCCAGAGGTTCAAGCCAGATTCAGAAGAGGACACGGAATAAGGGGTACCATTGCTGATATGAGACGAATATTGTCTGAAATCAGAGAATACTAAAAAGATGTTTACCTGTGATTCATTGACTACAGAAGGTTTTTTAATTTTGTGGATCATGATAAACTATGAATAACATTGAGGAGAATGAGTATTCCAGAACACTCAATTGTGCTCATGAGGAACCTGTACACAAACCAAGAGGGAGTTATTCTAACAGAACAAGGGAACACTTAATGGCTTAAAATTAGGAAAGGTATGTGCCAGGTTTTTATTTTTCTATCATATTTATTCATTCTGTATGTTGGTCAAACAATTAGAGAAGTTGGGTTATATGAAGAAAGATGTGGCATCAGCTTTGGAGGAAAACTAATTTACACATTGCAGTAAGAGGCAATCTTGCTTGCTGAAAGCAAGAGTACTTAAAATATTTACTGATGAAATAATTTATCAGCATGGGTTGCATCTTAGTGTCAAGAAAACACAATTCCTTACTATTTACCAATAAATAACAAGATAAATGGATAAAAGATTGAAGTTTTCAAATACTTAATTTTTCTTGGATCCACTATCAACTCTAATTGAAAGCAGTCAAGAAATCAGAAGGCAAACCTGCTGAACATGTGCTTTTTAAAATGTTCATGAGTAAAGATGTCAGTTTAAAGACTAAGTTGTACTTGAACCAAGATATGCTATTTTCAATAACCTCATATGTATGTGAAAGTCAGACAATGAATAAAGAAGGCTGTAGAAGAATTGATGCATTTCAGTTATTGTATTGGAGGAGAATATAAAAATACAATGGACTGCCAAAAGAACAAACAAATCTGTGTTGGAAGAAGTAAAGCCAGAATAGTCCATAGAAGCTGGGATGGCCAGATTTTGTTTCTCATATTTTAGATAAATTGTCAGGAGGGACCAGTCCTTGGAGAAGGACATCATGCATGGTAAAGTGCAAGCAAATAAAAAATGGAAGACTCCCAATGATATGGATTGTCATAACGGTAACAGAAATGAGCTCAAAATGTATCAAAGATTATGAGATTGGTGGAGGACCAGGCAGAATGTTGCTATGCTATGCTAAATACAGACTTGAGAAGACCTAACAACAATAAACACAATAAAATTTTCCTAGAATCGTACTTTGTACATTCCATGTCCTAACTATAAATGGATATTTCAGCTGTTTCTTCCTGTTTTGAGTTGTGTTCCATTAAAAAATAAGGATTCCTAAAGCTTTGCCCCATTAATGCCATTACGGTCAACTCTACTTTGAGGAGGCATTCTTTCACCAGTCATATTTTGAATGCCTTTGGAACTGACGATGATACATTGCATTCATAAACTTGTAATAGGTACCCCTTGAGAAGTCGCCTGTCTTTCCTTCTTCCTAGTCTGCAGTGGTCTGGAAACTCAAATTAAATTTGTCTTCTAATGGTGATCCTACTGGTATTCAAAACTCCAATGGTATAGTTTTCTGACATCACAGGAACACACAGGCCACCACAGCTTGAGAAAGTGATAGATGAGTGGCAGTTAACAAATAGGCCAAGCCAAAAGTGTGTAAGTTCCACCATTTTCTGGTTCTTCCTTTACTAGTATAAGTAAATATGAAATCTCTTTTTTTCTCACTCATCTATTGATACTAATATGTCTGTAATGGCTGTCTGTGAACACAAACGTGTTTTATTCAGATATTGTCTTAGGTTTCTATGTTGTAGTTAATGTCTGTTGAGTAGGTTCTGACTCATAACAACCCTGTAGAGGATTTCTGAAGAGAGGTTGAGTGAGTTAGAACCACATATCTTGGGGTTCAAACTGACTTGTAGTCCAGTGCATCATCCTACAGTGCTATACCAGAACTCCAACATTTCTATATGGTGTATTAAATGATCTTCCCTGACATATATATTAAAGATGATCATTGCTGAAAAGCTATAGATTAATTCCAAATCAATAATCCTTTAAGAATTAAATTTGATATGATCTCTATGTCAGCAAAATATTTCAAGGTGATAAGGGAGTACTATTGTTGGGGTTGTTCAGTTACCAACTTCATTAATGATGTGCATGAGTGAATTAATATTATGAATAATATGAATCACATGTAGATTATGCAAAAACAAATAGGCTGGGATATGATGCATGTAAAATGACCTAGAGAGGCTAAAAATGTTAATTAATATCAAGCATATTTCTACTTTGTTTTCTTAAACTAGTTCACTTAACTAATAAAAATAATGAGAAAAGATATTCTCAACCACGGTTGTGAATCCAGAAGGTGAATAAAGAGCAGAAATTATATAATATCACATTATTTAATATTGAAGTAAATGAGGCAGTGTTTCTGAAAAAATTCAAAAGCACTGTTTTTAAATTTATAAATGAGCCAAGTCATCCAAAAGACATATTTCAGTTGGTTCTTACTTAGAGGATATATTACATATTTAATATATACCCTATACAGATGTCTGTAGTCCTGGTGTGGCACTGTGGGGTAATGTTCTGGACTACAAAGTCGGTATGAATTACAAGGTCAGTGATTCAAGCTTACCAGTTGCTCCTCAGAAACCCTATACAGGGTCACTATGGGTTGGAACAGACTCACCGGAAGTTAACAGCAGGAACATATATGTAGAGGTCCTGGCATGATGCTGAAGGATGAACAATGGACTCCTAATCACAAGGAGGGCAGTTAAAACCCACCATTGCTCCTAAGATAAGACTTTTCTGGTACAATAGTGAATAATTGCTATCAGGACTGACTGTGAAGGTTGGAAATGTAAAGGTAGATATTTTGTAAAAAAAAAAGGAGGGGAGTGGTTGATTTTGTAATCCAGGAGCAGAGGTCCCTGGGACCACCAAGAGAGAGGAGTGGAGTGGGACCCTACCCAGAGAAGCAGTGATGCTGGAGATGGAGGCAGAGATGATGACATGGATAGATGGAGAAGCTGTTGACCCTGGACTCAGGGAGGGAGAGGGTAGTGTGTTGGTGGTTGGGGGAGAGCTTGCAGGGTATACCCTTTGGTTGTTTGATGATGCATGAAGGGGATTATAATCATTGCAATGCAATGAAATAAGATAGAATGAATGTAAAGCTATCACATAAAACTTTAAAAAAAAGTCAGGTTTATTGAGGTATAATTTATACGCAGTAAAATTTACCCAATGATACTGAAGGAAGAAGTCCTAGGTGCTTTGAAGGAATTAACAAAGAACAAGGCAATGGGAATTGATACAATAAAAATTGAAATCTTTCAAGAAAATGAGGCATCAGAGGAGGTACTCACTTATCTCTGACAAGAAATTTGGAAGACAAGTATCTGGCAAACTGATTGGAAGAGATCCGTATTTGTGCCCGTTCTAAGGAAAGGTGACCCAATGGAATGCAGAAATCATCGGAAAATATCTTTGATATCCCATGCGAGTAAAGTTTTACTAAAGGTAATACAGAAATGGTTGCAAGCATACATTGAGAGAGAACTTGCAGAGGTTCAAGCCAGATTCAGAAGAGGAGGTAGAATGAGGGATATCATTGCTGGATGGATCGTGGCTGAAAGCTTTCTGCCTGAATGCCCGAAAGATGTTTACCTGTGATTTATTCACTATGCAAAGGCTTTTGATAGTGTGGATCATGACAAGCTATGGACAACATTGCAAAGTATGAGTATTCTGGAACACTTAATTGTGCTCACAAAGAACCTGATCAAAGATCAAGAGGCAGTTGTTCAAACAGAACAAGGGAACACTGAAAGATTTAAAATTAGGAAAGGTGTGTGACAGAGTTGTATTCTTTCATCATACTCATTCAACCTGTATGCTGAGCAAATAATCTGAGAAGCTGGATTTTATGAAGAAAAATGTGGTATCAGGATTGGAGGAAGACTCATTAACAACCTGCAATATGCAGATGATACAACCTTGCTTGCTGAAAGTGAAGAGGAGTTAAAATACTTATTGATAAAGATCAAAGACTCACTACCTTCAGTATAGATTGCATCTCAATGTAAATAAAACAAAAAGACACACCACTGGATAAATAAACAAGATTCTTATCAATGGAGAAAATATTGAAGTTGTCAAAACTTCATTTTTCTTGCATCAACTATCAACATTCATGGAAGCAGCAGCCAAGAAATCAAATGATGTATTAGGCAAATCTGCTGCACAAGACCTTTTTAAAGTGTTGAAGACAAAGATTTTAGCTTGAGGAATATGGTGCGCCTGACCCAAGCCATGCATGATATTTTCAATAACCTCAAATGCATGCAAAAGTTGGACAGTGAAAAAGGAAGATCCTGGAAGAATTGATGCATTTGAGTTATTGTGTTGGAGGAGAATAATGAAAGTGCCATGGGTTGCCAAAAGAACAAACAGATCTGTGTTGGAAGAAGTGCATCCAGAGTGCTCTTTGGAGACCAGGATGGCCAGACTTTGTTTCTCATACTTCAGACATACTGTCATAAGAGAACAGTCAATGGAAAGGGATATCATGTTTGGTAAGTTGGAGGGTCAGAGAAAAAGAGGAAGACCCCCAGCGAGATGGATTGGCCAAGTGGCAGCATCAATGGGCTCAAGCGTGGCAACAATTGTGAGGTTAGCTCAGGACCAGGCAGTGTTTCATTCTGTTGTGCTTAGTGTCACTATGAGTTGGTGCTGACTTGATGGCACCTAACAACAACACAATTTACGTATTATAGGGATAAGTTGTTGTTCAATGGTATCGAGTCGGTTCCTATTTATAGCGACTCTATATAGGGTTTCTGAAGAGAGGCTGGTGGTCTTGAACTGCCAAACTTGCAGTTCAAACTAACCTGACTGTGCAGTTCAGCACATTGACCGACAGCATCAAAACAGGACTATGTTGTTGCTGTTAGGTGTCGTCATGTGGGTTCTAACCCATAGAGACCCTGTGTATGGTTTCCAAAGAGCAGCTGGTGGGCTTGAACTGCTGACCTTGCAAAGTCAAACAGACTTTGCAGTCTAGCACTTTAATCCACAGCACCACATCAGGACTATATTGTTCCATGAATTTTAACAATTCTAAAATGTAGTTTCCACCACAGTGAAGATCTGTACTATTTCTATCATCTCAACCACCTAACCCCTTGTTTCCCTCCACCCTAACTTGCAACTTTTAGCAACCATTGAATTGATTTCTGTCCCCACGGTTTGTATTTTTTCAAAATGCAATAAAAATGGAATCATATAGTGAGGCTTGTTTCAGGCTTTTTTTTTTTTTTTTTTTTAAACTTTTTTTTTTTTCTGCATGTGTCATTTTGTTTCTTCAAGGTATGAAATGTCAACATTTTTTTTTCACTTTAAAAAAAGCAAGAGAAGTGGGGAGAAGATACTGATAGGATGGCATGACTCCTCATGGATGTCAGTAAAGTTAATTGTAAAAATTTGCAACTCTAGCATGAATATTAAATGACCCATCTTAGAAGCAGGAAGGCTGGAATCTTAACTACCAGGAAAGAAGAGCTAGGCATGGAGTGTGTCCTTTGGACCCCGAGACCCCTGCCCACTGAACTTCCCCAAGAAATAGAATAGGTCTGCTTTAAACTCTTTCAGTAGATAGCATATGAAGAAGGATTGATGGGATTGAAAGAAGATGACCCAGGGAAGGAAAGCTGGGACACCAGAGGATTGGCAGAGAAGAAGCAGTAACAGAACCAAGAGCTAGAGCCTGAGATAGAGCAGTGGGCTTCCCAGCCCACTGAACAAGTTAAGATGAGTGGCTTTGGGCTGGACCTTTGTTAGCACAGCAGAGGAACTCCAGGCACTTAGTTGTTGGGAGACAGGGGTTGGGGGGGTGGGGAGCAGATGGGAAGAGGGCACTGGGTTTGCTGAACCACAAAGTTAAGAGTTGAGTGCCTTGAGGCTGAGTCATACTGGAGTGGTGCGTCCTGTGGGCATTTATTAGAAGTTCTAACAGAGCTTTGTTAACACTGGCTGGGCAGAGAGACTTGTCTGTGGGCACAGTTGAGGAGAGGCTGTCTTAACTGGAACAACTGTGCCCTGAGCATTTCTGACCCTGAGCTGTAACCTGTTAACATTCCTGATAAACTCCCTGACGGTGAAAAAAAAAAAAAACAAAAAAACAAAACAAGGATCCAGGAATTTACAGAATGCCAATAAAAATGTTTCAACAAAATATACAGCACTAGAGCTACTTTCAAAATAAAAAATGTTGAAATATTGCTTCCTAGCCAACTGACTAGAGAGATTGATATCAATGTCCCTTTCCAAAGAAAGGTGACCCAACAGAAGATGGAAATTATCACCCCATATTATTAAGAAAAATTTCACTGAAGGTATTTAAAAATGCTTGCAGCACTACATAAACATGTACCTTCCAGAAATTCAAGATGGATTCAAAAGAGGATGTGGAACTAGAAATATAACTTCTGACATCGGATGAATCTTGGATGAAAAATGTTTACCTGTATTTTATGGAGTATGTAAAGTCATTCAACTATGAGTCTCAAAGCAAAATGGGTAACCTTGTGAAGAAGGAGAATTCCTGAGTACTTAATTGTACTCATATGAAAAATGTTCATAGGACAAAAAGTCTTTCTATAAAACCAAGGAGTTAATGCCTGTCTAAAAATAAAGAAATATATGCATCAGAGTTTCATTCTTTCACTATATTTATCTAATTTAAATTCTGAGCAATAATCCAATTAACTGACTTTATGCAGAAGTGTGCAACATAAGGGTTGAGAGGAGACTTATTAACAGCCTGGAATATGCAGATATTGCTTGCTGAAAGTGAGGAGGACTTGGAGTACTTACTGATGATGATCAAAGTCTTTTTATGTATTGTTGTTGTTGTTAAGTGCCATGGAGTCAGTTTTGACCCATGACAATCCTGTATAACTTTTACAAGGAACAGCTCATGAGTTTGAACTGCCAATCTAACAGTTATCAGTCCAGTGCTTATCTTACAGCGCTATAGCATATTTGGATTACATCTCAATATAAAGAAAACAAAAATCCTCAGAAATGGATCAATAAGCAAAATCATGATAAACAGTGAAAAGATTGATTTTGTCAAGGATTTCATTTTATTTGGAAAACAATCAACACCCATTGAAGCAGCATTCAGGAAATCCACAACATATTACATTGAGCAAATATAATTCCAAAGATCTTTTTACTGTGCTACAAAGTAAAGATATCACTTGGAAAATTAAGGTGCAGCTAACTCAAGCCATAGAATTTCTGATGACCTCACGTGCATGGGAACACTGAATTATGAGAAGCAATACTAAAAAAGAATCAATAACTTTGAAATATGGTGTTGACAAAAAATACTGCCTATACCATGAAATTCCAGAAGAGAACACACATCTATCTTGAAACAAGTGTGACCAGAATGCGCTTTAGAAGTGAGTATTGAGTGTCTTTATCTCACATCGTGTATATTGTAGTGAGTGACCAGTCTCCTAAGAAAGACATCATGCTTGGTAAAGCAGATGGCCAGGA
>NW_006408884.1:136603-137708 GCF_000296735.1 Chrysochloris asiatica | reverse complement strand
CGGTAGCTCCACTCTCCACTTGAGTCCTCTGTGGCCACACCACTGACTCTGGGCCCGAAAGTCCCCAGGTCTTCTTACACTGCTTGCCAACCAGGTCCCCATCTGGGTCCACAGAAGCCCACTGAACATTGTAGAGCTTAGCTTGCTGCTTCATTGCTGCTTTTACCCCACTTCCTCCTATCGGTGGTGCGTGTGGTCACCAATCAGAGCATGTATTTCCGTTGAGTTTTAGTCTTGGAAGGGTATTTGTATTGAGGGTACCCTACCACTCAACAAAAGTATATTTAAGCTTATAATGCCAATAATATTTTAAATATGAAGATATTAATGATGTTCCAGTAACTTCAGATAAAATGAACTCAGTATCTCCACTAGTTGTGTACAATAATTGACCACAATTTAGTTTGCAATAAGTCATGATCTTATTCTGAGGAAGAGAGCCATTGGCTTCCTTAAATTTCACATCAATTTTGCCCTCTGTACAAGAATATAGGTTGAAATCCATGCTTAGTCTTTTTAAGTGATTTGGGAAAAAAAATCAATATAAAATATATTTTGAATTTTATTACTTTCAAGAACTTCTTTGAGGAAATTGTCCTATTGCATATCAGGTTCGTAATTTATTTTTTTATAGACCTATCCAAAAACAACTATCATCAATCAATTTTTTGTTGTTAAATGCCATTGATTTGGTTCCAACTCATAGCAACCCTATACTCAAAAGAATAAAATACTGCCTGGTCTTGCACATTGATAGAGCTGCTGTTCTATCAATCCATCTCTATGGGCATCTGTATCTTTTCCAATGATCCTGAGCTTAACCAAACACTCCAAGACTGTTTCCTCATGACAACCTGTCCAAAGTCACAGAGACCAAGTTTTACATTCTCTCTTGTATGGAACATTCTAGTTATAGTTCTTCCAATACAGAGTTGTTTGTTCTTCTGACAATACATGGTACTTTCAGTATTCTCCACCAACACTTTGATTCAAAACATCAATTGTTTATGGTCTTCCTTATTCACTGCCCAGCCTTTACATTCATGTGAGGTGATTCAAACTGCTATAACTATGGCCAGACCCACCTTAGTCCACAAAGTGACTT
>NW_006408884.1:134803-135953 GCF_000296735.1 Chrysochloris asiatica | reverse complement strand
TTTCCAAGACCATAGATCTTTATAGAAGCAGCCATTATCAGTTTTCTTCAATGGAGTAGCTGATGAGCTTGAACCACTGGCCTTGTGGTCAGAAACCCTGTGCTTAGTCCAAGATACCATCAGGCTCCTTCTTCTTTATGACAAAGTGTAACTATTTCTACTCTTTTGCATATTAAATCAGAATATATGCACTGCTCTGCATCTTTGAAACACTAGATCTTTCCAAGCTCTCAAATTTTAAGAATGAACAAATTGGAATCTTTCATTAAAATGTGATAATAACCATGACACTTGTTCATTTATCATGAGTGTCTTTAATGTGTTTCATTGTCTTGGACTTTACAATTAAAGGAAACAAACATGATCTGTTATTAAATTTTAATGTGGTGTATTTGGATGCAATTTTTTTTTTTTCATTCCTTTTAGGACATTTCAGAAATCTTTCACCTCTAGCATTTTGCTCAAATCTGTTTTATTGCAATGCGCAAATATTTTAATAAAGTTAATATTAGTTTAGTCAGTGTATTTCAATCAGATATTTATGTGAAACCACTGCTATCAATATGTTTCTTTGCTTTTTTAATTCTATTAATAAATAATGTAGAAACATTAAAAATGACTGCACCTTAATAACTTTTTCAATTCTAACAAATTAATCTATAAAATTCCTACTTTTTATAGTATCAGTAATAAAAGAACATTTAATTACACTAACTATAAAGTGTTATAGAATTTAATCTCTGTATATTAGTTCTCAGTTACAAGTTTATTTTCAGTTATAATAAATATTTGAAAACAAATTAGTTGCAGATTTTATTTTTAATAATTTCATTTAAAACACATTCATAATGAAACAAATATACAAGGTTGCACTATCAAAGAAACTCTGTCCTTTATTACATTACTATAAAACCACAATAAATTTCAACTTTACTTGATTTTACATAAATGTAGACAATTGATTTTCTTCTATACTGAAAATATTAGCAATTATGACATCCACAATTTAAATCCTTTTGAGTTGTTTTAATTTGATATTCCAGTCACTTTCTGTAAAATGCATACGTTGTTGTTGTTTTTGTCAGGTGCCATCGAGTTGGAACTGACTCATAGCGACACCATGCACAGCAGAATGAAACAATGTCCGATC
>NW_006408884.1:133546-134703 GCF_000296735.1 Chrysochloris asiatica | reverse complement strand
ATGCCACCTGGCTGATCCATCTCGTTAGGGGTCTTCCCCTTTTTCTCTGACCCTCCACCTTACCCAGCATGACATCCTTCTCCAGCGACTGTTCCCTCCAGACAATATGTCCAAAGTATGAGAGACAAAGCTTAGTCATCTTGTCCTCCAATGAGCATATGTAATAAAGGAAAAAAATGTGAAACATTTGCATACTGTTTTCTTGTGGATTGCTAGGTAGCACCCACCAGTGTTCCCATGGAAGAAACAACTGATGGTCTCCTTTTGTTAAAAAAAATTGTCAAGCATGTTTTTTCCTCAATGTTTATATAGTTTTTAAAGATGGACCTCCATCCTTTGCTTGGTTTTAAGTATGTATGGAATTTTATGATATGACAAAGGAGTAGCCAGATGGAAATGGTGAAAAGACAAAAACATACATATGAAATGAATTCTGTACTTAAAAAAATCAAAGCTAAGAAAACCTATGGAGTAGTTTGTGTATAATGCATGGTGTCTCCATGTGTCAGACTCAAATTCATGACAAGATTTGTTTTGTTTTGTTTTAATTTTCATGAGGATTTAAATTCCATCAATCTTGGATCTAATAATTCTCATGCAAATATTTATTCTAGAAGCAAACATCAGCTAACTCCCTAATTATACCATTATATTTAGGATACACGTTTAAAAAAAAAAATTTCAACTTTAATGGAATTATTATTAACTGTTTTGGTCAAGTTTTCTAGATTGCTATTAATTAACACAACAAAAATTCATTAACACAAAGGCCTGTTGTGGCATTGTGGAATAAGCACTAGCTTGTTAACCACAATATCAGCAGCTCAAACCACCTGGTGCTCCTGAGAAATATTACACAGGGTAGGTTCAAGTTTGAACAGACTTGACTTCACTTAACAGCAATTATTTAACACAGTATTAATTATCTACTCTGTTGCTTTGTTGTATGGTGTATGTTGCTGTGATGCTGAAAGTTTTAAAAGTATTTCAAATACCAGCAGGGTCACCTATGGTGGACACACTTTAGCAGAGCTTCTGGAACCTGGAGACATATTTAAAAAAATTAGTTAGTGAAGAACATTGAATGATACAGCATTGGAAGAAGAGTCCTGTTGCGGACCATGTAAGACTGGTCAGAGGTTGGAGGCCCTATAGGA
>NW_006408884.1:120253-125971 GCF_000296735.1 Chrysochloris asiatica | reverse complement strand
GTGAGGTTGGCTCAGGATCGGACATTGTTTTGTTCTGCTGTGCATGGGGTCGCTATGAGTCGGTTCCAACTCGATGGCACCTGACAACAACAACAACAATAAACATTGCTTAAAAACCAGGGAGTTTTCTTAAAATACATATTTTATTGTCTTCTCTTACCTTATAACATGATCCACTAACAGTTTTTTTGTTTGTTTTTAATCAAGATGTTTCTAAATTTTCCTAAACTTTAAAAAAAGTTCTGTCGGAAGAACACACTATTCAATGTACTATCTGTCAGGTTTTCAATTGATGACTCTAAATGTATAGTAACCAGTATGAGAAAATGTGGAACATTTTTCCTAACAAATTGGTCAGAATTTTTTTCTATGCAATATAGGTCAAATGGAGAAATTTAAAGAGGTAAAGCAGAACTATATAAACAAATGAAAAACAATATTCATCTACTAGTAGGAGGGGGAACAATTCAAAGTAACAGGCTGGGTTTTTTAATCTCTTCATGATCATAGTCTTTCTTGGTCTCTAGAAACCTTTTATCACTGTATTTAAATCAATATATGTATATCTCCCTATAGAACGGATCAGAGTCTTGGTATGGTGCTGTGGGCTAATGGGCTGGACTGCAAGGTCAATTTGAACCTCAAGTTCGGCAGGTGAAGCTCACCAGCCACTCCTTGTAATACCTTTACAGGGTTGCTATGAGTTGGAATGATTTGATGCCACTAAATAACAACAACATGGAACTGACCACACAACACTATGCTATTGTTGCTAAATGCTGTCAAATGGGATCCAACTCTTAGCTACCCTGTATAGGGTTTATGAGGCTGTAAATCTTCGTGGGAGCAGAAAGCCTCATTTTTCTCTCAGAGAACCACAGTTGCACTAAAACTGTCAGCCTGGTATTTAATAGTCCAGTGTTTATTCTACAGAAGCACTTAGCTTGCATTGCTATTGCCCTTTTAATTCAATGGGAAAATCTCTGCCACTGGAGTTTAAATGTGCTTTTTTAACCTTTTTCATTCTTTTTATTCAAGGCTCAGGTCAATTCTCATTAATATTAGACAATCAAAACATTGTTTCATGAATATGCTGCCTAGTAACTTCTGAATAGTATAAGTCTTAATAGGCTTGGATTCAAAGGAAATGGATTCAAAGTAAGAAGAAAGAAGTGAGTCATTGTGGGACAGATGCACTGAGAATGAATGTTAAGACAGAAAGATTGGACACCACATCAAGCATAAGCTTTCTGAAAGCAATTAAACTAGACTTTAAATACCATGACTTAAGTTTTTCAAAGCAAAATGAGTAACAATTGAAGTAATTCTTATAAAATGACTTAAAATCTCTAAACAGAAACATAATCCCAAGGAATAATTATTTGTGTTATGGCATTACTATTTTTATACCTGGGTAAGGGAAAAGAATTGTGGAAGAAAGAGAAAGAAGCAGCTTGGTTATGAATTTAAGATTTAAATAGATAATTTTCATTGTTTCAGGAAAATTTCCATCAGGACTATTTTAGTAGCAAAAGAGGTGGACAGTTTAATTGTATCATCTCTGTCCCTCCTGAGACTTCATTTTCTCAGCAACGACTAAGAACTAAGTACTCCCCCAACTCACTTACCTCGATTGTAGTGAACTAGTGGCTTTTCCAGACTGAGGTTGAGCTTCAGTAAATTATTTCATTTCTATTGTAGGCACAGTCTTTCAGTCTTTGTAACCTCCCACCAATCAGTATTTTTGCTGTGATAAAAGAAGGTGGGAGAAAATACTCACAGGATTATATTATTCAGTTGTGAGGGTTATATTATTCAATTTTATATTACATTTTTTTTTACAGGGTCAACTGTAAATTTAAAAACCTGGAACTCTGATGTGACTATAAAATGAGAAATCTAACAGGCAGGAATAGGGAGCACTCATTACCCTCAAGGAGTAAGGAGCACATCATTTGTACCTTAACATGCCTGCTCCTTGAACTTCCTTAATCCAGTGACAAAAGAATGTTGTGATCCTGAAGCAGTAACAGAAGAATAGCGAATCAGAGCCTGAGGCAGAGCATTGGGTTTCAAAGTCCAGGGAACAAGTAAAGCTGAGCGACTTTTGACAGGAAACTTGCTTGCAAAGTGGGGTACCACTAGGAAAATAATTGGGAGATCTAGATTTGATGCACATTAAGATAGAGCCTAGTGCCTTCAGAGTGAGGCTTATGGTGGGGTGTTATTTCTTAGGAGAATTTATCAGTAGCCCTAAAAATACATTGATTTTTTGTTCTTATTTTTGTTACATTGAGTTGCAACTGTACCAAAGATTTGATATTCATCAGTAAGTATTTTAAGACTTTTTAGCTCTCAGGAAGCAAGGTTGTATCATTTGCATATAAAGGTTGTTAATGAGTCTTCCTCTAATCCTGATGCCAGGATTTTCTTCATATAATCCAGTTTCTCAGATTACAGTTGCTCAGCATGCAGTTGAATAAGTATGGTGAAAAAATACGACCCTGGAGTACACTTTTCCTGATTTTACAGAGAAAGTGTTTCTTTCTGTTTGAACAACTGCCTGTTGGTCTATGTACAGGTTGCTCATGAGCTCAATCAAGTGTTCCAGAATACTCATTCTCCACAATATTGTCCACAGCTTGTCATGATCCACACAGTGGAAAGCACAGGTAGACATCTTTCTGGTATTCTCTGCTTTCATCCAAGATCCATTGATGTCCTTGTCAGAGTCCAGATCGAACCTCTGGCAGTTCCTTGTCAATGTATTGTTGCAGCCATTTTTAAATTATATTTTGCAAAATTTTACTTACATACAATATGATAATATTGCCTAATAATTTCCACAGTCTATTGTTTCACCTCTCTTTGAAATGTGCACATTTCAATCAGGCCAGATAGCTGTCTTCCATATATCTTAGAAATGCAAACAACACAAAAGTCCTCACCACTGGACCAATAAATAACATCAAAATAAACTGAGAAAAGATTGAATTTATCAAAGATTTAATTTATTCAATTCAATAATCAACACATATGGAAGTAGCAATCAAGAAATCAAATGGTATATTACATAAGGCAAATTTGCTGCACAAGACCTCTTTAATGTGTTCAAGAACAAAGACATCAGGTTGAGGACAAAGGTGCATTTGACCCAAGCCATGGTATTTTTAATAACCTCATATACATGTGAAAGTTGGACAATGAATAAAGAATACTGGTGACAGAACAATGAAAAAGGAAGTAGAAGAGGACTTCTTCTGAATGTTTAGCCACTGAAAACTGTATGAATAACAGTGGAACATTGTCAGATACAGTGCAGAAGGTGAGTCCCTCAGGTTGGAAACTACTCAAAATATGACTTAGAAAGAGCTGCCTCCTCAAAGTGAAGTTGACCATGATGACAAAAAAAAAAAAAAAAAAGGAAAGCTTTCAGGACCTTCATTTGCTTATGGGATACAATTCAAAATGAGGAGAAACAGCTGAAGCTATTAATAGTCCAACAATCAAAGTATGAAATATGATCCTAAGAAAATTAGAAGTTGTCAAAAATTAAATAGAACCTATGCAGATCAATATCCTAGGCATTAGCGAGCTAAAATAGACTAGTTTACACAAACCCCTAACTATCATAGCTTGGCACCTATGAACTATATGAATAATCTGCAAATAAAGATGAATGCATAATCATACTTGCACCTAACATGCATTGGCCCATTTACATCTTATATTTCACAAATAAACAAGGAAAAAAAAAATATAAAATGCAGACATTCAAAACCAAACCAAACATATGCATTCATTTAAACATCCGAAAGACGTATTTTGCTAGTCAACCCCTTGCCCTTGGTTACAAAGCCTTACTCAGTCAATGCACCATGAACCCTCCACTGATATGTCTCTCCATCACACAACCCCCTCTACAACCATCTTTGTTGTACCTCTGCTGTAGCTTCATTTCTAGGTTGGGATTTCATGTTGTACTGATCCTCTTCCTCAACCTGAGCCCCTCAGGTTGGAAGGTACTCAAAATGAAACTGGGGAAGAGCTCCCTCCTCAAAGGAGAGTTGACTGTGATGACACAAATGGAGTAAAGCCCTTGGGAGCTTCATTTGCTGATGTGGCACAACTCAAACAGCTGTAAACATCCATTAATAATCCAACATGTAATGTATGAAGTATGAATCTAGGAAACTTAGAAATTGTTAAAAATGAAATGAAACACATAAACATCAATATCCTGGGCATTAGTAAGCAAAAATGAACTGGTATTTGACCATTTAAAATCTGGCAATCACATAGTTTATTATGCCAAGAATGACAAATAGAAGAGAAATGATGTTGCATTCATTGTTTAAAGAACATATCAAGATCTATCATGAGGTACAAAGCTATCTGTGATAGGATAATATCCATGTACCTAGAGGGAAGACCAGTAAATAACACTGTTATTCAAATTTAAGCACCAACCACTAATGCCAGTAAAGATGAAATAGAAGAATTCTACCAAATCCTTCAATCTGAAATTGATCAAACAAACGTTCATGATACATTGATAATCACTGGTCACTGGAATGTAAATGTTGAAACCAAAGAGAAAGAACCACTAGATGGAAAATATGGCCTTGGTGATAGAACTGATGCTGGAGATCACATGATAGAACTTGGCAAAACCAAAATTTTTTAATTTCAAAATCCTTTTCAAACAGCATAAGAGATGACTATATACATGGTCCTCACCAGATGGAATGCACAGAAATCAAACTGACTATATCTGTAGAAGAGATGATGGAAAAGCTCCATATCATCAGCTAAAACAAGGCCAGGAGCAGATTATGGAACAGACCATCAATTGCTCATTTACAAATTCAGACTGAAGCTAAAGAAAATAGAAGCAATCCACAAGAGACGTGTTCATAAGAGCCAAAAGATGACCTTGAATATATCCCACCTGAATTTAGAGATCATCTGAAGAACACAGTTGATACATTAGACACTAAAGACCAAAGACCAGAAGTGTTGTGGGATGACATCAAAAATAGCATACAGGAAGAAAGCAAAAGGTCCTTAAGAACACAAGAAAGAAGGAAAAGATCAAAATGGATGTCAGAAGAGGCACTGAACCTTGCTCTGCATCATAGAGATGCTAAAGCAAAAGAATGGAGGATGAATGAGGAGGTAAAAGAGCTGAACAGAAATTTTCAAAGGTCAGCTCAAGATGATTAAGTCAAATATTATAACGAAATGCAGAAAACCTGGAGTTAGAAAATCAAAAGGGAAGAACATGCTCATTATTTCTCAAGGTGATGGACCTGAAGGAAAAAAAATTCAGTTTTGGGTTTTCTTTTTTGAGGGTTTTTTTGGAAAATTTTTGATTTTTTTTGGGAAATTTTTGATTGCCTCGGAGGGCTTCAAAGGAGGTTGGAGGGATTCCTTGGGGTTGGGTTCTCAAAAGGAAATGGTCGATGTTCAACCATTTCAAGAGGTAGCATACGATCAAGAGCCAATGTTTACTGAAGGAAGATGTCCAAGGTTCATTGAAGGAATTGGCAAAGAACAAAACACTGGGAATTGATGGAATACAAATGAAAATCTTTCAACAAAATGAGGCAGCACTGGAGTCACACAGTCATATATGTCAAGAAATTTGGAAGAAAACTATGTGGCCAACTGATTGGAAGAGATCCATATTTGTGACCATTCCAAAGAGAGGTGACC
>NW_006408884.1:116263-117023 GCF_000296735.1 Chrysochloris asiatica | reverse complement strand
TTGAAATTGTCACAATTGTAAAGTCAGAATTTTTTTTAACAAAAACAGGGGAGCAGTTAATCTTATAGTCCAGAAACAAAGGACCCTAGGACCATCAAGGGAGAAGAGCACAAGTGGAATGCGTGATCTTATCCAGAGCAGCAGCGACACCTGACATGGAGGCAGAGATGGGGAGAGAAGAGAGAGAGCAACTGAGGTTTCTAGAGTCATGGAAAGAGAGGGACTGACAGCTGACAGCTGACAGCCTGGAGGCAGACTTGCAGAATGTGACCTTTGGTGGGTTAAATTATTATATATGCTTGAGTGTTAAGAAAAAAAAAAAAAAAGAGCTAAAATAAATAGAGAGAAATACTGTTAATTGATGGTACATATAGGGGATTATAATCATTTTAATGAAACAGTGTATGGTTTGTTGAATGTAAAACTGATGATCTGCCCTGTAAACTTTCACTCAATTCACAATAAAAACTTAAAAAAAAAAAAAAGATAGAAGAAATACACAGAGTAAATGGAATAAGGAAAATCATTGCTGACATCAAATGCATTTTGGCTGAAAGCAGAAAAAACAGAAATATGTTTACCTGTGTTTTATTGACTATGCAAAGGCTGTGTGGATCATGACAAACTATTGACAACATTACAAAGAATGTGTATTCTGGAATTTTTAATTGTGCTTATGAGGAAAATGCAAAAGACCAAGATACTTAAACTTAACAAGGGAAAAGTGAATACTTCAAACTCAAGAAAGTTGTGTCCTAGG
>NW_006408884.1:112662-114223 GCF_000296735.1 Chrysochloris asiatica | reverse complement strand
GGAGCACAGGGTAGGGAATAGACACATGATAGTTTGGGCATGGGCCGTGCAATACACAAGAAGGGATAGGGGAATGTAAGAACGAGTTAGATGGGAGAACATTTGGACAGGTTTGCATGGGCTAAGTGGGACAGAAGTAAACAGTGATGTATGCTTAATCTTGGAGCAACAGGGCTCTGGAATACAGGGCTTGAGGCATGATTTGAATGGGTAAAGGAGGGAAAATAATGTTAAAATGCTTGACTGTCTTTTGAATCTTGGTTTCTCTTACCTATTATTGTAAAATAGAAACTTAAGGGGGAGAGAAATAAATAGCCAGAAACATCATCATAGAAAGTGTGCAAGTCGGTCTTCAGCTTATAACTGATTGGAATACCTAAAATGGAGATAGAACTTGCACAGTGAAGTAGGCTTCCTTCAGAGCCTTTGCACTGCATAAGACTATAGATGGAATCCTGATCCCTATCCAGAATCTTCTGAGGTAGAAAATTTCTACTTGATAAGACAAGCAGACCAGCCTGGAGCAGCTAGAGGAATAGAAGATACTTCTTGAAAGAAAGATGAGCAGGAAAAGAAAAAACAACAACAATAACAAAAAAACAATAATGGTTGTCTGATTGATTACTACAACAAGCAGGTTATTTTTTTTACCAGAGAGCCATCAAAGCAAGCAATCAAGTCCCCTCAGGGTAAACCCCCTTGCAAGACTGGGACTCAAAGGGAGTGCATGAGCAGGCATGTGATCTTGCTGGTGACCATGTTGCTCTATTGATGAGGGGAAGTGGGGAAAAACAATGATGAAGTTGTGAGCTAAGTCTGACCATGTTCAATAGATTCCTGCCAACCTGGATTGAAGCCTAGTTAGCCAGCAGTATAAGGAGACCTGGGGACTCCTGATTCCAGGGACAGGGACATAGCCACAGAGGACTAGAGCAGAGAGTGAAGAGTCCAGTTGATATGAAGTGAGAGGAGATGCACAAGGACACCCATACTTGCAGATAGTACACATTTGACCTAGCTTCAATGGTTGGATGATCATAGCTCAACTAGAGGAAGAAAGAAGAGGGGAAAAAAAAGTATAATCAGCTACAATTTTATGAACTTGACCTATATTTGTGGTTGTAGTAGCTTAAAAGAGGGAGCAAATCTTTACAGCAAGGATCATTCCCACCCTCTTGGTACACAGGGTTAATAGGGATGGGCAACTTAGACATTCGCTGCCCAAAATGGGATAGGATTGCTAAAAAGGCATGAAGTGACTGAATTACAAGCTTTCAAGAGGGAGCCTAGTTTCAGAGGATGTGGGAGAATGTAGAATCTCCACTGAGTAATTTCCAACCTGTCTAGACGGGGTTGGAGAAGGGAGATGGGGATAAGCCTCTTGTGGTTAAATAGTGAATAATTGCTATAAGGACTGATTGTGAATGTTGCAAATATAAAGGTAGACATTTTGTAACACAAGGAGGGGAGTCCTTGATCTTGCAGTCCAGGAGCGGAGGACCCTGGGACCATCAATGAAAAAGAGCTGAGTGCAGAACCCTGTCTAGAGAGTCAGCAACAT
>NW_006408884.1:105318-112242 GCF_000296735.1 Chrysochloris asiatica | reverse complement strand
ATATACATTTTTTTTTTTTAAAGAGTAAGCACTGGACTGCTAATCACAAGGTCAGTGGTTCAAACCCACCAGTTACTCTATGGAAATACTTTGAGTCAGAACCAATTTAACAGCACCTATGAACAACACTAAATCGTTCAAAATCAGGAAAGTTGTGAGATAGGGCTGTATCCTTTCACCATACCCTTTTCAAATTTGTATGCTGAGCAAATAATCCGAGTTGCTGGATCATATAAAGAAGAATGTGGTATCAGAATTAGAGGAAGACTCTTTAACAGTCTGAGATATGCAGATAATACAACCTTGGTTGCTGGAAGTCAAGAGGATTTAAAATCCTTACTGATGAATATTAAAACCACAACCTCCAGTGTGGATTGCCCCTCAATATAAAGAGCAAAAATTCTCACAACTGGACAAATAACACCATGATATGTTATGATGGAGAAAAGATTGAAGTCATCAAAGACTTCATTTTGCTTGGATCCATAATCAACATCCATGGAAGCAACAGACAGATAATGAAACAATATATTGCATTAGGCAAATCTGTAGCACAAGACCCTTTTAATATAGTCAAGAGAAAATATATCACTTTGAGAACTGAGGTGTGCTTGCACCAAGCCTTGCTATTTTTAATTGCCTTATATGCATGTGAAAGTTTGACAATGTATAAATACGACAGACGATAGAAGAATGATGTATTTGAGATACAGTGTTAGAAAAGAATATTCAAAGTACCATGGGCTGCCAGAATGAACAAATCTGTTTGAGAAGAAATGCAGCCAGAACTCTAGAAGCCAAGCTTCATCTCTCATGCTTCTGACATAGTATTAGGAAGGACAAGTTTTCGGAGAAGTACATCATGCTTGGTAAATTGGAGGGTCATCAAAAAAGAGGAAGATCCACCCAATGAGATGGATTGGCACAGTGGCATTAGCAATGGACTCAAATATAAAAACAATTTTGACAATCGCACAGGAGCGGGCAGTGTTTTGATTCTTTGTGCATAGTGTCACTACAAGTCAGAACCAACTTGATGACACCTAACAGCAGCAATAACATCAATTTAAATATCTATTCTCTCCAAATAAACCTGCTCTTGAATATAGAGTAACTAAAGTTAATGGGAAAAAATGATGAAGTAAAAGAGCTGAATAGAAAATTTCAAAGTACAGCCTGAGAAAACAAATTAAAGTATCACAATGAAATGTGCAAAGACTTAGAGTTATGAACGCAAAAGGGAAGAATATGCTCAGCATTTCTGAATCTGAAAGAATTTAAGTAAAATGTAAACTTCAGATCACATTAATTTTGATATTGCAACATATGAATACAATATGGAATGATGAAGAAGCATAAAAAAGATGGAATGAATACATGGAGCCATGTATTAAAATAATTGGTTAGCATTCAATCAATTCACAAAATATCATATTCTCAGAACCAATGGTACTGAAGAAGTCCAGGCTGCATTTAAGGCAGTGGTGGAAAAAGACATCAGGAAATGACAGAATACCAATTGTGATGTTTCAAAAACTGAAGCAATGCTGGAAGCACTCTTTAGTTTATGCCAAGACATTTGGAAGAGTTTTACTGGGCCAACTGACTGGAAGAGAACCATTTTTATGTCTATAACACAGAAATGTGGTTCAATAAAGCATGGAAATAATTGGACAACATCATTAATAAGTGGAGTCCTTGTTTTGTGCTATAGGATAATCACTGGACTGCTAATTTCAAGATTGGTGGTTCAAACTCACAAGCTGCTCCCTGGAAACCCTATATAGGTTAGATGTGAGTTAGAACCAACTTGACTGTACGTAACAACAACAACAACAACATCATTAATACCATGGGCAAGTAAAATTTTGCTGAAGAAAATTCAAAATCTGTAACACATTGGTAAGGACCTGACGAAAATTCAAGTTAGGTTCAAAATTAAGCTAGGTTCAGAAGAGTTTGTATAATGAGGAATAGCGTTGCTGATGTCAGATTAATATAGGCTGAAAGCAGTTAATAGTAGAAAGGCATTTGCTTGCATTTTATTGATGTTACAAAAGCATTTGACTACATGAACCATAACAAACTATGGTTAACATTATGAAGAAGGGTAATTCCAAAACACTTCATTGTGATCATGAGGAACTTATACATAGACCAAGAGGCAGTAGTTTGAACCAAAGTAGGAGGTGTATGAAATGAATGATTTAAATCTGGGTTGTATTATTTCACCATGCATATTCAGACTGAATACTGAGCAAATAATTCAAGTTGGACTATACCAAGATGAATATGGCATGATGATTGGAGGAAGGCTCATTAACAACCTGGAATATGCAGATGACACAACCTTGCTTGCTGAAAAAAAAAAACGATTTGAAGACTTGCTGATTAAGTGTAAATATTGCAGCTTTCAGTATAAATTACAACTGTTAAGAAAACAAAAATCTTCACAACTATACTAATGAAGCAGATCATAATAACCACAGAAAATATTAACCTTGTCAAGGATTTCATTTTGCTTATATCCACAGTCTGTGCTCATGGAAGCACCAGCCAAGAAATTCTATGACAAATTGCATGGGGAAAATCTGTTGCATAAGACCTCTTTAAAGTGTTAAAGAGCAAAGATGACTCTTGGGGGATTAAGGTGCACCTTACACGCCATATTATTTTCATTCATTTCATATGCATTTAACAGTTTAAAAATGAATAAGGAAGACCATAGAAGAATTGATACATTTGAATTGTGGTATTGGTGTAGAATATTGAAAGCACAATGGACTACCAGAAGAACAATCACATCTGTTTTGGAAGAAGTATAGCCAGAATGCTCTTTAGATGTGAGGAAGGTGAGACATTGTCCCATTTACTTTGGGCAGATTATTAGAAGGAACCAGCCTCTGGAATAGGACATTATTCTTGCTAAAGTAGAGGGTCATCAATAAAAATGAAGATCCACCCCGCCCTCTGTGACATGGATTAGTACATTGATTACAACAATATACCCAAACAAAACCACAATTGTGAGAATTGTGCAGGACTGGGTAGCATTCCATTCTGTTCTGCATAAGATTGCTATGAGTGAAAACTAACAATATTTTTGTTAAATGTTGTTGAGTCAGTTTTGACTCATAGCAACCCTGGTTTCTAAGGAGTGGCTGGTGAGTTCAAACTGATCTTGCAGTCAAGTGCTTATCTTGCACAATATCTTATCTTATCTTACACAATATCTTACACAATATCCACATCCAGAATCTTTTTCCATTTCTTAACAACAGCTGATACTTAAATAATATGTATCTACAATTCACACAAGCTATTTGAATGCTTTCATTTAAACAGTTGTAGTTATTAAGTGCAGTAAAGTCAGTTCCGATGCATAGTGACCCTATATAGGGTTTTTGAGAAGCAACTTGAGGATTTGAACCATCGACCATAGAGTTAGCAGTCTAGGGCTTATCCTAAAATGCCACACCAGACTCCAGTTTATTTAAAAGTTGGTTTATACTAGAAATAAAATAGCTTTTCTATCCCAATTTGCATAAAATTATTTCCTTTAAATGGAAAAAGTAAGGTACACACACACACACACATACACACACACTCCACTGAACAAGATAAAAACAACATGTAGCAGCAACTACCACCTAGGATCTGTTGCTGGATAATAGCTCCAAACTGCACTCCATTCAAATTTTCTGCATACCTTTGCAGATTTTGTATGCATTATTCAATCCATTAAAAAAAAATCACCCCAGAATAACAAGCAAACACAATAGAAACTAAATGAGATAGTCACAGAGAACATCAAAAATAGTAATTTAAACTCCCATATAGTATTAAGCTTGTTTAGAGTGTATTTTTAATCTTCTCAGGGTTTTTTTTGTTTTGTTGTTGTTGTTGTTTGTTTTTTGCTTGTTTTCTTTTTAGAATCCAATTCAGTTTATATATGCATGTGCACATAGAGAGTGGGGTTGGAATTAATTATCCTGAACAGCCCACACCCTCTGCCCTTATATATATATATATATATATATATATATATATATATATATATATATATATATATATATTTGTTAACACAAAAATCTCTTGCATTCATTACTATGAAACTAAATTCAAATTATAACACTATTAGAGATCATTAACTCTCTCCTTTGTATTCAGTCATTTTCACAAACCTTAGATATACACAAACCTCTAACATATTACTATTCAACTAACACGTTCATTTACCTAAGTGTCAAAACAACTTTTCGGCATCATTATTTGTTTTACCTTCTGCAACCTGGCTGTTAGAGGACAATTATTTCTCAAAAATTGTCTCTTCCCTTCAATCTTGTTTTTTTTTTTTTTTTTTTTTTTTTTAACAAAAGAAATAGAACCACTGTAAAATTAGATACTTCAGTTCTGTAGCTTTTATTTTAGGCACAAAGGAACTGTTTATGAATGCCAAAAGCATGCTCTAGTGTTAGAAAGCTCATTTTTCGTTATTTTTTTCTGAACTTTACACAAGTAAAGTGTAGAAAATTTTAGTTTTCTTAAGTATCGTTGTAATGAGCTTTAGTGATTAGGGTTATGTATGCCAAAAAAACACTTTGCACAACAATGTTTTATTGAATAATTCTCCTAAATTCCATTGAAGACTTTTCAGTTCAACATGCTTATAGATAAAAAAAAATTGTGTATTTAAATTTTGCAGTTACCTGCAAAAGTTATTGCCATAATTCTAATGTCTAATAGGTTTTATTCTTTTTCATTATGTTAGGTTTTGTCAGGATTTCCTTATTGGATGATTTCCTATTCTTAGGCATGAATATAAACTTTTAATTAGGCGAGCATTAAGTATGCTATTTAGCTATGTAGTGTTGACTTGATTCCAACTAAATAGCCTTTTCAGGAACTCTGGTAGCCCAATGGTTACAAGTCAGGCTGCTAGTCTCAAGGTCAGAAATTGGAAACTACCAGGCTTTATGCTTTTGTAAATATTTACTGCCTTGGAAACCCTAGACAAGGTTGCTCTGAGTTGGAACTGATTCCACAGCACATAAGCACTACCATAGGGCTTCTGAGGCTATACATCTTTGAGGGAGCAGAAATTCTTATTTTTCTCCCACAGAGCGACTGGTGGGCTTGAACCACTGAATTTGTGGTTCATAGTTTGATGCTTATAGTAGAAAGCCACTGTATTCTGCAGCATAAAATATAAATATATCTGTTTTGTAAATTATAAGTATCCTTATGCTTAGGGACTTGATTTTTGTTTCAAAAACCCTGGTCACACATTGGATAAATACTCTGTCCCTAACCAAAAATCAGTGATTTCAACTAATCCACTTTACCATGGTTGAAAGATGTGGCAGTCTGCTTTCATAAAGATTATAGACTTAAAAACTATGATGTGTTCCTCCTCCTCATATAGCTTCACTGTGAGGTGAAATTAACTTGATAATAATAAGCTTCATTTTAATTGTTTTTTGTCACATAACTGAAAATAAGAACCCATGTACTTGTTATAGACGGAAAGAAAGACAAGGGATATACAGCTATTTTCTCTGCTGGTCTCTCCCTTTTAGTTTGTCTTCTCACCATTTATTTGGAAAACAGCAACTAGAATGATACTTCATAAATGCATATATGACCATACCTATCTCTTGTTTAAAAGAATATAATAATTATCAATTGTCAAGAGCATAGTGTTATGAATAAAATATTGTTGTTGTTGTTAGGTGCCTTTGAGTCAGTAATGACCAATAATGACCTTATGCACAACATAATCATGCAATGCCTAGACCAATGCCATCCTCACAATTATTGTTTGAGTCAGTTACACTGTCTCAATTCATCTTATAAGGGACTTTCTCTTTTTCCAGCACAATTTTGTTTGTTGCTCTGACAGTCCATGGTACATTTAACAATCTTCTCCAACATCACAATTCAAATATATAAATTTTTCTTAAGTCTTCCATTTTCATTGTTCAATTTTCACATGTACATGAAGTGATTGAAGATACCATGGTTTGAGTTTGTTGCTACTGTTGTTGTTGTTAAGTGCCATGGAGTCAGTTAAGACTCAGAGCGACCCTGTATAGGGTTTCTAAGGAGCAACTGGTGATTTTGAACTTCCAATCCTGCGATTAAAACAGACCTTGCAATGCACTGCTTTATCCTACAGCACCACACCAGGATTATGTAACACCTTAATTTTTGAATTTACATATTTACTCGTTGATATTTTAAAGAGGTTTTTGGCTGCAGATTTGTCTAAGACAAATTAACTGTTGCTTCCATGAAATTAGATGGTGGATCCAAATAAAATAAAGTATTGTATAACTTCAAGCTTTTCTCAATTTATCGTATCAAGAACAGAATTGAAATATTAGACACGAATAACCAAATACCAGAAAAGTTGGGAATGACATCAAGAACAGCATACAATGAGAAAGTAAAAGGTCTTAAGAAAACAAGAAAGAAAGAAAAGACCAAAATGGGTGTCAAGAAGAAATGATGAAACTTTCTCTAAAGCATAGCGATAACAAAGGAAGACGAAGAAATGAAGCGGTAAAAGGACTGGAAAGAAAATTGCAAAGGGCAGCTAGAGAAGACAAATCCAAGTATTATAATGAAATGTGGAATAGCTTGGAGGTAGAAAATAAAAAGGAAGTAACACACTTAGCATTTCACAATGAAATAATAGCAAAAAAATTAAACCTCAAATGCAATGTTGAAGGATTCTATGATCAAAATATTGAAGGATCCAAAAGCATCCAAAGATTTTTAATTAATGCACACTAACTGTACCAAAAATAAATGGAAGGTGCTCAATCATTTCAAGAAGTAGCATATAATCAGCAGACAATGGTACTAAAGGAAGAAGTCCAAGGTGCACCAAAGGAAATAGTAATGAATAAAGCTCTGGGA